>NC_053409.1:5458975-5560475 GCF_016859285.1 Xiphias gladius | reverse complement strand
GCTGGTGGTTTTCATTAACTTGTCCAACTACTAAATCTGGCTCCACTTGTACTTTGCATGACGAACACTTAAATTATGTGTGATGTAAGGTTTTGGACCTGTAGCAGTCATGACAGTAGCATGGGCCTACTGTGCACCTGAGAAAAACTGCACCAAACTTCCTTGGAAGCTTTTTCTCACACTAAAGTGTGAGGGAGACAAATTACATGCCAATTCTTATAATTTGGAAGGTTTATATCACAGCTTCATAATGTATAGATAGCAAAGTTGAACTTTATTATTCATATTACAAACCTACACCAGTGTCTATCAGGGCACGTAATTGCAGTCTACATGAGATTATTCAGACAGTTGAGACACATGAGCAAACTGAAAGTGAGACTCCATGAAACTCCAAAGCATAAAAACTGCTTTTGTGCATACATGCAAAGACAGACAAAGAGTTGTGTGTTTGTGTGTCAAGAACAGTTGAATGAAATCCTTGTCAGTGCCTTGCGACACTGAGCAGCTTGCTAAGCCGGATCAATGGCAATGTCACAGCGTACACACACCATCCAGTTCACACACATATCAGCTTTTCTCTGTCCTTCCACACAGACATGGACACTGTCACACTCCATTCCCCCTCTCATAAAAACACACAACACAGGGTCAGAAGATGGTTGATTCACTTTCCCTCACACTCCAGTGAATCTTCCCTATAGTGGAGCAAAGTAGTTTTGATTAATGTAAGCTCCTGAGATAGGTAGTGTAACAGGGCCTGAGAGACCTTTAGTCCCTTCTCAACTATCCTGTAATGGTCATTCAGCCCTCACTCAGCCAGTGACCACTGCTACAAATCTCTAACTCAAATATTATCTGATTTACTAATGAAAAGTGGACAGTGTCTATAGCAAATCCCATAAACAAAGTCAAACCAGGACCAGAATCAGAATTTTCCTTAATTAATCTTTAATCAAAACAATGGATGTCAATAATTAGCCATACTGAAAATGTGGACTGTAACAGGGTTCACACTAGATTACTAATTAAAGGGAATAATTAGAATTCTGCAAAGCCCAGCTTTGGTTTGCTGTCATTTCAAAACCAACCACATATAAGATTGCAATCTCATCAGTACATGCTGCTGATTCATTTTAATGAGGCAAACCACTGATTTGAAGCAAATGACTTTACATGTCATGAGGAGTTAAACCAGCTGCAAAGTGTCTTCTCTGGCTGTGGAAGGAACTTTCTGAGGTCTGGGAAAATAACCCTGATGATGTCATATGTCATCTCAGCTCAGACTTAGAGACAACTAATTTACAACAAAAAGCTTGTGTTACAAACAGGTTGAGCAGTTTGTAAGACAGGCATTTGTAACATGGCAGGGAGGGTCCTCCAACTTTATGGAAAAGCACTTGAGCTAGAATGATAAATCAGGCCAGTATATTAGCCAATAATAGCTTATTTTTAAATACAGTATATATTGTATCGGTGTTGACTTATGAGTAACAAGAAGCTGCATTACAGACATGATTAACCCTGGTTGAGATCATTTAGAAAGGGTCATACTGTAGTTTGTACACCAGAGAGCTCTGTAAAACAAATGTGTCACTAAGTCTGTATCTTGGTCACAACTAAATAAAAAAAATATAGTGCATATATATCAAGACAGATGTTCATGTTTAAAAAAGTTACTATCAGCCGATATATCATTACCAGGTTTTTTTAAACTCCTAAATATCAATACCAGTATAGGCCTTCAGTATCCATCAGGCTATAAATGCACTACTAAATCACTGGATTGCCCTGTAAAGGTTAGTTCCAGTTTATTATGACTTGTGTCATATATTAGTAATCATTTCTATAAGTCATAATAACCCTGTGGTCACCAAAGTAATTTCAGAGATTTGGGAATGCTGCAACACTGATAAGAAGTGGGGGCAAGAAATATGGGTAATCAGATAACCAGACATGTTTTAAACAAACCTACAGATGAGAAATCTTATTTGGAAAAAAGACAAAGGCAAACATTCATCACAGTTTACAAACTTTGTGACTGCCTCTTTAGTGAGGCTGCCATGTTCCTTTGTATCCGCAATTAACTTGGTGGGTACAATGTAATTGTTACTGATATGAATGATGGCCTAAACTGTGAAAACAGAATCAAAGTTGAAATAAGCTTTCTGTTTACTTTATTCAAAAGCAGCGCACTGGTTGGTGCTGGCTGACACTTTTCAAATCCATTGAATGGATGCAGGTTGTGGAGTATCCCAAACCAAGTTTTCTTCTGTCTTTAATACTATAATTAACTTTAATACTACAACAGTTCAACACTACCTAAACTGACAACACTAGTTTAAAAGTTGCATATCAGTCCAGTTTTGTGCACTTTTAAGTGATAGCTGATATTGAAATGCAAAGAAACTGCTGTTTTTTTAAAAACTTTGATTCAACAATTAGGATTGTTTCCAATGGGAATTCCTTTGTATATAGCCTATGTGTCAGTTTCATGTGTAGCCTAAAGAGATCTTGTGCCAGGGGTAGGACATAGGCACCAGACCTACTCACGACTCAGAATTTACTTCTCCCATCACGCTAACAACTTGCAGTAGAAGGAATCCTTCAATTGAGCAGAGCAACAAACACAAACAAAAGTAGACAATGGGGATGGCACACTTTCCCCTGTATCCACAGCCAGGCCTTTGAACGGGAGCACTTTGGAACAAAATGGCTGCCATGCGACTATACAGTTGGTTGACGCACAATAGTGTTGTGAATGGAGCAAGTTAGTGACCCATGCAGGATACAATTCACCCTTCTACTCACCAAAAGAGGCATTATGCAAACTGAGAAGGCAGTAACAACTGAGAAGCACTTACATGGATTCTGTTGTGGAAAATTGGAGGGTAAAGATGTAGATGTCGGGACAATTATAGCTCACAACAATAAGGTTTTTACTGAAATGTTTGGGGTTTTTTTTTATTTTTATCTATTTATTTTTTTGCCTAGGTCTACATATAAATGAGCTTCCATCACTAAGTGCTCCACCCCCCACACCCCATCTCCACAACAGAGTATCTTTTACACTCAAGAGAACTCTGACCATTAGGTGTGGACACACTATTCTCTAGATTAATTTTCTCAAATGACAAACAGCTGAACTACAGTTTATGAGTCAATGAGTGTACATATGTGAGTGGGAGAGTTCATTGACGTGCCACATGTTTGCTGATGTGTTTGTGTAGCAATGTGGATCTCCGGTTTCTTCTTGTAAACATCTGGCTTGGTCCTGTAAGCCATGAAAAGTAAATTCCTTCTAACATGGTAATGAATGGTTTGGGGTGCTTAGAAGCAGAAAATACCTCGAAACAACACATGCTTGAATATCAGACCACACCGGCTGTCAATTTCCACAGAGAATCTTTGTACAGTATGTTGTGTGTCTCACGCTGTGTGCCTTTCTAAGAGCGTGTGTGAAAGAGAAACAGAAAGAGGGAGAGTGTTAATGAACGCACTATAACCCCGTTCAAGCAAGGTTACAAGCTAAGGGCTCATGGTGTTTGAGCTGCGCAGTCAACTGGACGACAAATGAACAAGTCACAAGACAAAAGCAAAGCCACGCTGTTCACAAAAAAAAAAAATAAAAAAAAATCTTCTCAGCTGTACTTCACTGTGTAGCATAAGTGTACTGACAACTACAACGTATGCGTTTGAATTGTGTTCCAACAACATTATGAAAATATGTAATCCTGTCAAACTTACCTTCAGTTGGAAAGGATGAATCTCATTGAGTGAGTGTCTTCTTAGCTTCTTCGTCAGCGTCTTAAGCATTTTCTTTTTCTGAGTAGCTAATGGCTTATCCCCTAGAATGACGTTTTTACTACTGTTTCTTATGTGACGGTTACAACTTCATGAGCGACTTTATACATTTAAAAGAAGGCACACGGGATTATCACTTGACTTCAAACTGCCAAGCACAAAAACCAACACCGTGAGCAGCTGCACACTCCTAGCTCCAAGTTAGCTAGTGTCAAAGAACATGATACAACGAAATTCGTTAAACTGCGTAGATGTGGCTTGTTTTCAAAGGCTGTGCGTAGCAAACTTGTTATTTTCGAGTTCATTAGAGTCTACGTTGTAGTGGAAAGTCTTTCTCGTTTCCCCAAGCGGCTCTGATAGATGGCTCACTCACCGTAGCCTCGACTTACTTCCAGAGCTTAAATCAAAGATGCTGAGAAAATGAAAAAATAATATTAATTTGCTCGCATTCAGACACTCACACACGCACACTCACACACATACACACAACCAAATGCACGCCAGCTACACGAACACACACACAGTGCTCCTCCAGCCTGAGCGTATTGCCCTCTGATTGGCCGCACCACTGAGTGATGTCATATTTTTCTCTCGAGGAGGGGGGCTGAGAGTTAAAGCCACATTATCTTGTCTTTTTCCGTCCTTTTTTTTTTTTTATATCAGGAGAATAATTCTTATGCATTAAAACACTCAGGTTCTTACATTCTGTCTGTCTTCTACAGAAAAATATGTGCTGTTTGATCAATCAGCCCCTGCTTTGGAGTAAATTTGCAACCATCATAACCTTAATGTTACTCAATTTTCGGATAAATTGGTAGAAGTTTGTAAAAGTAAATAAAAAGTTGTAAAAAATATCATTACAGATAAGTTGCCTAGTTGTCTTTTTAATAGCTCTACTTTACAGAAGTTAATTTAAACCCATTCAAATACTCGGTCAGTTTACATTTTTCACAACAGACATTGACTTGTCACAAGTTAAAACGCACACTTGTAATCAGTACATGAGTATGACGGCTGTGCTTCATCTAGGTGGTGTTGTGCTTGCTGGCTCTATGACATGGCTTGCTGCCACACCTACATGAAATGGAGCCGTCATTAATTAGTTAATCAGTTACGCCAGTGCTTTTCCTGCTATGACAAGTCAAAATGCCTGCTGTGAGTAAGGTCTGTAGTCATTTAGTAGTGTCTGCCTTTAGTAGAAACGCACTTATATCAGGCCACACTTATGACAAGGTGGTCTGTATACTTTCTCACTTGACTTTACATCCCCCTATGTAGCATTTAAAATCACTATATAAACATTTTATATACGGTTTATAACACAATATAATGTAGTTGCACACAGCTATAACGACAATTATAAGCGTTTATTAATGAACAGTATATCTTGACATGTACAACTTCTCCTATGAAGACATATCATATATTATTACAGCTGTGGTTTACAATACTGTCATTGTTTATCTGATTATTCAACAGCTTCTACTGATGGACGCTTCACAGGAGGAGTTACAGTTATTGACAAATACATTAATAAACACTCTGCTTACAACTACATTATAGTGTGTGATAAACCCTTTAATAAATATTTGTGCACCACTTATGACTTCTAAATAGGGGAACTTAAAGTAAAGTGTTATCCTTCATCCAGTGGCCGAAAAGTATTCAGAACCACACAGAAAAAATAAGTGATTAATTACAAGTGAAAGTCCTGCACTGACAATCTGAAAGTATGTAAATATTACTAACAAATTTTACCTGAAGTATCAAAAGTAAAATCATTCAGTGCAGGAAAATGGCCCCTACACTTGATATATCACTATATCATTGCATTATCATTATAACTGATGCATTGCTGTGTCAGTAGCATGTGACTTTTTTATTTATTTGAGGTGAAGGTAATTTTAAGTATTTTATATACTGATGAGCAGTTTAATCTTTCCATCACATTTTATAAGATCATTATATGTTCTGAATTTAAAATCCTAATTTGTAGAGTCACTAGAAGCTATAGCTCAATTAATGTAGTGTCAAAAGTCAAAAGTTCTGTGCAACATTTCCCTCTAAACTGCAAGAGAGGCATAACGTTGCATGCTGGAAATACTCAAATAAAGCACAATCACCTTTCATTTGTGGTGAAACACTTTCCTTTCCATCACTGCAGTTTACCACGTACTAAAGAGCTCTTAGTTTGGCATGTGGAGATAAAGTTGATATGATAGTGTGGCGAGATATGTTGCACTTGACACATTATTAAAGCATCTTAATGATGAGATAAACCTTCACTGCCTTATCATCTTTCACATTTCTTGTTTTGGCTGTCAGATAGACATTTCTTGTTAAAAACAAATTGTGTCAGTTCCCGCTACTGTCTTATATGTATTTACATCTAAGATACTTTTTCCTTTTCTGCCACACCAACCAAAATTCAGTCGCAGTTCAAGACTTTACACTGACCATCTTTTGGAGCACTGCCAATTTTGGCTCAGCTGGAAAGTAGCTTCAGTAGACTTCAAACTGACAGATGTCTATGAATTGCAATGTCAGTGTAACTTAATTCATTAGTTATTATCCCAGTGTGAATGCATGAGGATGACTATTATACCCTAAGGATGAACTCTTTCCAGTGTACATTGTAGACAGTTACACAAATCAAACACAGCAGAGTGTCATTCAGACCAAATACTATGAGGCTTAATGTGCCTGCCCTGTGACATGAAAACATGAAAAATGTATTTATGTGATCTTTTTGGATGATTTTTACTACAATAACCAATGCAATGTAGCACATTACAATCATATTACAGGAAAAAAAGGAATCATTATTTTTAATGCACTACTCCATGTAAACACTCTGAATAGTTGCAGCAGCTTGTGTTTCAAGGAAAGAAAATCTCTCTAAATCTAAATAAAAGCTAACATTTCCATTTGTGAGGCTTTCCATCTTTCTTCTTCCTACAGCTGTTATTCCTGGAGGTATTCCAATGTCCAACAACAACCACACCTTTTCAAGAAACTCTGTCAGACAGAGAGAGAGAGAGAGAGAGAGAGAGAGAGAGAGAGAGAGAGAGAGAGAGAGAGAGAGAGAGAGAGAGAGAATGAGAGCATGTCAGGTGCAATTGGTGTAAGTGGGGCATCAAGTTTCAGTGATGTCACTCTTAGCAGCCACTGTCTTCTCTAAGATGCATGTGTGCATACAGTATATTGCATGCGTGTTCTGGACTGCAGCAGCATTTGTTTTTGTCTCCGTTTTCTTTCTTTGATACTCTAAAATCCTATTACAAGAAATAATTGGATCCAAAAGCGAATTAAACACTTTATAAAATGTGTGCATTCAAACTGGGATAATATCACTTAATAATCACAGCTAAAGTAAGACAATTTCTAATCATTTAACACACTCCAAACATAACTTATTTGCATTGCAGTGCAAAATATTACTGTAATATTAACACCTTGCTGTGCCTTTAAAGGCTTGTGGCTCACTTGTTTGTGTGTGAGAGGCTTTCTCACTTAACACCTCCGGTCAATGACCTGGTAAACTTTCCAAGCAACCTGTGACTTGGCTCCAGGTCAAGCTCAATGCAAATCCAATTTGCCGCTGAATATAGCCAACGAGTCAGCAATACACAAGACCTGTGCAACCTGTGTTAGTGAGTTTTTCTAATAAGAATGAACTGTCCACTATAAGGAAAAGAGAAAAGGTAGATTATAATTATAATCATGTGTAGCCCTTGTCAAATTATTGAGGAGGCTACTTGGCTCATTATTTTTTGGGCTCTTGTCTTGACATTTTTTCCCACACGAGGGCAGCATTTGTATTCTTTTAGAGGCAAGGAATAAACTGGATAAATCACAGAAAAGATCCCTAGATTTCAAAATTATTTACGAATCCTTTGAACAGCATTGTGTGGCTGTGGTGGAGGTGGCTGGTCTAGTTCAAGTTAAAGTTACTAATATGACCGCTGAACTTCGATAATGATCATCCTGGTTTACTCTGTTCAAAATAATCCACTTTTTTGAAATATGTCAGTCTTAAAGAGGAAAATAAAATATATTCCATCTAAGACTTAAAAAATGTTAAAAGTTTTTTTTAATGTTTTTTTCTATTCATACACTGTCTTTTTGTGAAAATTCCTCTTTACCTTTTTGTGTTCTCAACAACTACCAGCTAACAAGGACCTTAAAAAAATGTTCTTCTCCCAAAGTACATATGAAGTAAAAGCCTCTCTGAAGCTTGGAAATTTTCTGAGTCAAATTAAACCGTGTTCAGAAATGCCGAATTAATGTCAAGGCCAGATTAAACCACTTATGGTGCCCCATTCGCTGATTGCCCACACACACAACCTAGGGCCTTTGGGGCCGCCTGAGTTTTTCGGGGGTTCTGAGGCCGTTGTTCACTTTTCCCTGCTGGTAATCCAACCATGTGATGATTAACAGTTTGTTCATCTCTTATTGTGACTCCCGTGTGAATATTAGAAAGCAGACTGACAGCACACCCATTACCAGCACATCACTGCAAATTGCAATGGTATATTCAGAGAGTTGGACTTTGTGAAATGTAACTAGTCCATTTTTATCCAGTGATCATTTTGTAGATTTTACGCTGAAAATAAATCAAGTTTGCCATAGTAAAACACAACTCCTGAGTAAGCAGTAGTCTTGTTTGCCATCTGCTGGCAGCTCAATGATACTGTGCAGATCAAGTGGAGTGTAGGTTGAAATTGCTCTACATGTTAAGAAGTGTTTGTTGAGAGTAGGGGTGTGAGAGGCGTTTGTTCATTCTTCTGTGATGCTAAAAGCCAAAAGTACATAATTTATTTATCCTAACATTGCTTTACAGGGTGGTACAATCATTTCTTGTTAAAAGGCAAAAGTCACAGATGTTTCTCTCTTCCTCATTTGAAGTTTAGTCATTTATGTTACATTTTCATCTCAATAATTCCATTGATATAAGAGATGTTGCTGTAAGAGTTCATTGTAAAGTTCACCAGTGTTTCATCAGAGTTAATCATCATTGCAAGTGTAATCTTTTTTGAGGTTAGAAATGACACTGTACCATGATTAAGAGAGGACAGATCAGCATTCACGATTCCTGAAACAATTCTTCAGAGATGACAAGAGAAGAGAAGAGAAGAGAAGAGAAGAGAAGAGAAGAGAAGAAATGAGAAGATCTTGGGTAATACACCCTAACCAGCAGCAGGACCAGACACTACCTAAAGGTGATGCTGTGACACCACTCATTAGCCACTCTGACCCAGTATTGGCCTGATTACCAAATATGGCATAATCGTATATCCAGGAAACAGTATTTGATTTCTCTGCCCTGATTGCAAAAGCGGAAGAATGTGGGGGCAAGAAATGAGGTGAGCATGCAATGGTGATGTCAACATTTTTCCTTCTCCCCTGTCAGTTGTTTAACATTGCTGAAATAGCTGATGACACATCAGCCGGCTGACCTCTGAGCGTCATCATGTCTGTTTTTAGCAGTGTGGACTGCAAATTTCAGCCCACTTGGCCATGGAAGTCCTTGTCTTTCTTTTTCCTGCTGCCCGCGTCGCCCACACTCTCCCCTGGATAGCGGCATACGGCCACAGCCTCTCTTCTTCACTCCTCCACCCCCCTCCACTCTCCCCTCACCGACTGACCCACTGGCGGAAATCGTAGGGGCCATCTGTGGTGGAGAGTTTACTTTTAGTCTCCCAGACTGCTATTTTCTCTTCACTGTTTGGTTTTAAAAACACAAAGCACCGGCTGACTTACGCAATACTCTCTGTTTCTCTCTTCCATTGCTTCACAGATCTTGTTTACACAATAGTGCACTTGGCCTGTGGCAACACAGCTTTACTGGAAGAATGACTGTCAAATTTAGAAATGCATTTTTTTTTTTTTTACCAAATATATGTAATAATAAATTGTTTTAGATGGCAGCCTCTGCACTGGGGGTGGATTTTGAGTTTCACATTTAGGGTATAGCTGCTCATATCAAGGAAGGAAATCAAACAAATCAGCACATTTTATCCATTTGCATCATATTCAAAACCAGTTCGTACATCTCTGTAAACCAATATGTTTTATATCCTATCTTACAGCATAACTACATTTTCAATAATATGTAGTTTAAATTTATGGCATAGAATGTACTGTGTATTCAATGTAGTTTGATAGACTATGAGCCTTAAGTCTCAGGATATTCAGACTAATGTGCAGCCGACAAATTGAATGTAACGATCTAGCATGACTCTCAGCTAAAATTGTCATGTGACTTCCACTGTCCAGCCAGTTTTTTTTAGAATATCTTTGCAGATAAGATCCTCAATAGAGTAACTGCTAATTGTTCAAATCTGGATAATATTATTGGAAATACAGTGTGGGTTTTCCAAACAAAATCATTAAGTATACTTTAAAACTAATAACACACACTTAAGCTAACCAAACTTGGAAATGTACACAGGTGCCCACAAGATATTTGAAAGACTACGCGTCTACAGCCAAGCTTGGGGATCTGTGAGGCTATATTTAGGCACAGGAGTGCTTTGAGCAAAATGTTAGTCAGCATGCTAACATGCTCACAGCAACAATGCTAACATGCTGATGTTTAACAGGTATAATGTTTACTTTGATCACAAACTTATTTTAAGATGCTAACATTTACTATTTAGCACTAAACACAAAGTAAATCTGGGGCTGATGGAATGTCATTAGTTCTGCAGGTATTTGGTCATATTGAAATATTAAATGACAATTTCTTATAGCCACTTTAAATCATTGAAATTTGGAGAGTCTTTACAAGACAATGCAGCACAGGTTTTTCCAACAATACATAATACTACTTAGTGTATTACTATTACTATTGTCATTCATAGATAATGTTAACAAAAGAGATATATACTTTTTTAATGGTAAATATCCCTTTGTACTATAACACAAAAGTTTGCATGCATGACAGAAATTCATGTGTCATATGAGGGCATGAAGTCGTGGTTTTAAACACCGACTGACTGAGATTTTTGATGACTCCAAAGGAAAAAAGAGAAATGATCTAAGTTGCAGGTTAAACAGCTGATAGACACAGTTGCTAAAGATGGCTACTTTGACCACAAATCAGTCTTGTGCTCTAAACCATGTTGATCTTTAACACATGACATCACCGAGGAAAGACGAGCATTTTTGCTACTTTTCATACAGCAAAACCAATCCTAATAATTCAATTTTAGTCGACAGTCCTTAACGTCAGTTCCATTTCATCTGATTTTAACCATAGAAGTGAGTGTTTACAGTTACACCTTGCTAGAGATATATATCTCCAATTTAAATATACTGTACATGTGCAAGATGTTAGCCACACCAAGCTGCCCTTTAAAAGCAGATTTTCCTCCGCAGCGTGTTTCTATTTGAGTATTATTCCAGTCTTGTTCATTCTTGCGGAACAAAGTGTGGTGAAACTCTGAATGGAAAATATGGCATCTGTTTCTGGGAAGACAACCTTGATTTGTGACCTGCAGTCAGTCTCAAAAGTCAAATTAATGTGAAATTGCCTTCTGACTATGTCCACACTCCGGGGATCATTATGTGTGTGTGTGTGTGTGTGTGTGTGTGTGTGTGTGTGTGTGTCCACCACCAGGTCATGATGACCTGAAAGAGTGCAACTGATTTTTGATTACTGGTAGAAGTCTTGTTTTCTTCAAAAAAGCTCTGTTACTGGATTTAAAATTGCATCGTAGGACAAAACATCGTTATTGGAACAAAATAGTTTCCTCTCTGATTAATTCAGTAATAAACACATTACAAACAAGATTCTTCTTCTGATCCTCTACATATGCATTGAACAAATCACACACACAAAAATAGACAATTAAAGACAAAAAGTTAAGTATAATTTATTCAGTGAACCAGTTTAAAAAGATCCAGGCAAGACAATGAAAAACTATGATTTCTATAGAATATAAAAGAAAAGTTTTAGCAGTAGGTAGCTTTGAGGTTGTTATCACTGTATTACAGTCAGTTTTAGAATGTAACTAAATACATTTACTCAAGTATATCTCTTTGAGATGCTTGTACTCGGAGTATTTTATTTTCAATTTTATCCTACTTCATACTTTTATTCAAATACATGTCAGAGGGAAATATTGTACTTTTGACTCAACTACATTTATCTACCAGCTGGTGTTACTGGGTTCTTTGCAGATTAGGATTTTACATTTAAAAAAATGATCAATTTATAAAATATCATTTATTTCTATGCAGTAGTTTAAACTACCAAACAGCATATAAAGTTACTATAATTAGCTCCCTCTTGACCAACATACGAATGCATCAGTAATAATATAACACTGATAACACTTCCAATAATACAACATATAGAATAAAAAATATTCTGTTAAGGGATCATTTTCCATAATGAGTACTTTTGCTTTTCATACTTGATAACTCTGATAACATTTATGTACTTTTACTTTAGCAAAATGACTTTTATCTAGTATCTTTATAGTGTGTTATTGCTACTTTTACTTAAGTAAAGTATCTGAATACTTTTTTCACCACTATGGTATATAGCTGCCAGGCTTTTCACCTGAATTAAGAGTTGTAACCACATCAACCCAGTTTTAGTCTCCTTACATTGGCTCCCAGTATTGATTACATTTGAGGTTCACATGGCTATGCTTCTTGATGTATTTCTGACCTTTTAGTCCCATGACAAAAAACCTCTACCTAGCTTGAGATCGTCGGGCAAAGGATTGTTCCAGAGTCCCGCTGTTAATACTTTTGTTCCAGAATTTTTAAACGCAAAATGTACCCAAAGTATCAAAAGTACAATAATCATTAAATAAAGTAGCATCTGTCAGTATTAAATTATAACTGATGCACTAACATGCTGGAGGGAGGGAGCCAGTTATAATAACTCTATATGCTGTTTGGTAGTTTCACCTATAGCAATGGATCATATTTTTATGAACTGATCATGTTTTTATGTAAAATCTTAATCTGGAAAGCTACTAGTAACTGCTGGCAGGTATACAGTATGTACTGGAGTAAATAGTACAAGGGACAGAGCTTTTGCAGTCAGTGTACTAGTATAATTATCAACTTTTCTGTTAAACTTCTCAATCGTAAACTTACACTGTAGAGAACAACAGGGGGCAGCAGAGTGTTTTGGTGCAATCAGTGACATGTCCTTACCAGACTACTGTATCATGATAACACAGGAAAAGGAGCTGATTTAATGAGAGCAGTAGGAAACATAGCATGCTCCAGCGGCTCTCGTCACTGGCTTGGTATGGAAGCCGTACTCTTAGATGAAGGATGAAGCCAGACTGGCCGCGGCCAAGATGAACAGAGGCAGGGGGCCTCTGGCTGCCACTTCCTCCCTTCCGTCTCTTGGCAGTGGCATAATTGCTGAGGTTGCCTAGCGACCGGAAGCCTGGAAACAGAAGGTGTCACTTGTTACCTCAGAGCTAGATTTAGCCAAACTGTAAAATAGCCACTGGTGGATCATGAGGCAGGTCAAGTTACTAAAGATAAGCAGCAGAAGGCAGGAGGAGAGGGAAGGATTAGAAAATAGACAGAGGTCACTGTGTGGCCACTGATTCATGACTATATATTGATTTTCTAGGCATTTTTAAATTAGCACATAAAAAAAGCCATTCATTCAATGTACAGTAATGTTAAACAATATGATTTTCTGACAATACTTAACATAATGTGGGGTAATATTAATAATAATGTTGGCATAAAATGACAAAATACACTTGTAAGCTAATAGAGTTTGGTTATGGGTAATGTGATGGACCCACAGAGAGTTATCACTCTGCAGACTCTGCAGTTCCTCTCAGCTCTACGGAGGGTTTTAGCTCATTGTTTTGGTCTTATAGCCCACAACTTTACTATTTTAATTCCGTTTTACCACTCTCATCACTGTCTTTTCCAGCTGCAACAGGCAGCTCTGATAACTCCACTGTATGCTTCCAGGCAGCAAATACCAAAGTTGGCAATTGGCTGGTGAAATATATCGGAGCATTGAGCAACTGAAGAGCCACATAATTTGTTCTGGAATTGGTTGAAACTAAACAGAGCTAAAAATTGAATGAATGTTACACTGAATGAATATTCCTCAGTTCCCAGAAACATTACTCCAACGAAATGGAAATGTTGCTCTTGGTCTGCTGGATTTTTCACATGTTCACCATATTAACCTTATTAGGTGATAATATGTTAATGTTGTGTTTATAGCTTGTTAGGCTGCCCCGGAGTGGCAAAAACCCCCCTAAAAACCTAAAACACGGTTTTAGAGGTTGTGTTTGAGGTTTTTTTTTACATAAACAGAGAGGAGTTAACTTTAAGGTAATTTTGTATGTTTCTCGAGGGCAGAAACAGCAGATCCAAATTATAATGTAATTGTTACTATTTTATCTGAACTGATGAAAACTTAATTGAAAATCATTAACGCTAGGCTAGCAAGTACAAAGTTCAGTTCCTTGAGCTTTCTAGGCTAGTGTTATTGATCCTCAACTGAAGGATTATTAGCGTGTATTTCTACATTTGACTAAGCTGATATGCTAGCCACCTGAGCGTGCAGCCCAATGCCCAAAAACCTGACTGTCCCTTCGAAGTTTCATTACCTGTATGTTTGCTATAACATATCAGGATGTATGTTCTTGAGCACATTTGTGTTCTGTGGGAGTACATTTAAAAGCACAATGTTGCCAGTGCCGACACGTGACACATGGGCCTGAAAAGTCTTTTTATTTATACTGTATAGCCCAATTTTATTCATATATCTCAGATGGACCTACAATTTATACAATATACAACATCCTTAGACCCTAGATTTGCATAAGGAAAAACTCCACAAAGAATCCGTTAAAGGGGGAAAACATGGTAAAACCTCAAGAAGCAGAACAGATAAGGTATCGCTTTTCCAGCATGGACAGACTTTAGATGATGTATTTACAGAACAGATAAAAGTATCAGTAGTAGAATTACATTATGGACAATAAGAGTAGCATTAATTAAATAAAGTACATAATGTGAGCTAACATAATATAAGTGTTATGCTTAATACATTAAGGAGTTTTAGGTAAAATGTAAAAGGTTTTGAAGTGAAGACTAAATTGCACTGTTGTATTAAGTACTGGCAACATTTGCATTGTGCTATGATGTGCATGCAAATTAAGCCATTGACTGGACACCACAGCCAATGGCACCAATTAGATTCTTTTAAACAATTGGTTAATTTGATAAGCCTTTTTCCTCAGAATCACTTCCCCCCAAGATGTCATTCAAGGGCTGTCATTCTAATTCCTGATGTTTTTCGTTCCAACCAGTTCTTTCCTCGTTGTCTGTGTCTTCTGCCTGCTTCCGCTCTTCTGTCCTTAGCTCCCCATGATTAGGCTCTCATCCCCTCATCTCCTCCTTCCCACCCCTTCTTTTTCTCTCTGCATTTTCTCACTCATCCACACCTCCCTCCTTCCAATAAACCCATCCTACAATCTCTACTATAGCTCACTCTTCTTTTTCCTGCCCGCATTTATCCCCATTATTTACTTTTCTGTATCTCCCACTGTAACCTTCTCTCAGGCTTCCACTCACTGTTGTGTAAATGCCTCCCCTCCTTCTATCATATACCTCCATCTCTGCCTCCATCTCTGGTGCACGCACAGCGGATGGCAGCAGCCCACTCAGTCCTCTCAGGGAGCAGAAGGTTTGTCCACTCCCACTCAGGCTTTGCGTCATGGAACACAGAGAAATAGAGACAGAGGAGAGAGAACAGATGGGAGGAGGACACACTGGCTGCCTGTTTTATAACATTACTCCTGACAAAGCTGTGCTCATCAGTACGACTATGTAAAGTAGCAGGCTATTGTAGACTCATCAGGCAGGCCTATATATAAGTCTGTGCTGAATATAGAGGAGCAGGAACTCACACTTTTGGTGTGAAGAAGAAGTTTTGTCCCACACTTTGGGAAAGGTTAACATATTTATTCATGATTCTGAAAAGATTCAAGGTGATACAGTGTTTTTTGTAAGAATCCTAACCTTTTCAGAGAAAACACAGAGAAACACTGACAAGTGTGGCTTATTCCATGCACATAATGATTCAAACAAGCGTCAAGAAGTTTTTTTATTTTATTTATTATAAGTTACCTTTTTTTCATTAACTAGTCCCAACTTATCAGACCATAAACTCACCCTCACAGACCTGTTGACTATGTGGAAATCCAAGCTGAGCGTTTCACTATCACAAGACTGGTGTAACCATAGCGACCTGATGCACATCAGTGCATGACATCATAACTGACACAATCACTCCCATTTACGCAAGTGGAAAGACAATTCAGACTATTCTGCTATCATTATTTTTGCCTGTACCAGCTCCTACCCATGACTTTAAACAAGCATTGCATAAGATTCCGGTTGAAAATTATGATGATAAAAAAAGATGCTATGTTTTATAAATGGCACAGAGGATAGTGATAATACAGCACATTCAAATGCAAATGCTGTTTACTGGATTCGCAGAGAAGAACAAAACAAAAATGAGATTTGTAACACCATGTAAACAAGAGATTACATCTTCTCACTGCAAAGCTGAGCATGAACAATCAAATCTGGGTCACGCTGAAAGCAAAAATCCACTCTGGGAGAGAATTCCCATGTTTTTCCCAATGATCTTGGACAGCTGGATTAAGATATACAGACACAGACAAGTTGCTACAAAAGCTCCAGCGAGAGCAGAGACCAGTGTGTGATGCGATCAAGCAGTGCATTCTGGAACAGACTCACTGATAATGAATTAAAGTCTGAATGTGAGGATATGCTTACAGTACACAGGGTGGTTTTGTGGGTATACTAGAATGTCTTTTGGTTCACTGCTGCAACGTAAGTAAAGATGTGGGTGTAAAAGCATAATGAAATGTTCTAAAAGTCCACAAAATCTGCCACCTACAAGTTTTCAGAGGTGTAGAGCCACGGTTTAGCTTGATTTCAGCATTTTGAGAACTGCTGAGTTCATTATGATCTTGAGCATTAAATGTGTAATTATATTCAACTGTGGCTTTTTCCCTCAAAAGAGTGGTTGTCAGGCAACCAGTGGACACTCTAGGAAAGTCACTGCTTTGTGCCAAGACAGAGTTCAGTACATAACCCCTTTAAAACCACAACTTATCCTTTTACTTTGGTTTTTGTACGGATTAAACAAACAAGAAATTTGCTTAGCTTAGCATGAAAGCGAATGGAAACAGGGGGGAAAGTTAACCTGAATCTGTCAGCAAGTAAGAAAATCTGCCTGCCAACACCTCTGAAGCTCATTAACGCATTCTATCTTGTTTGATTAATCTTTACAAAAATTCAAAGTAAAAAATTGCATCCAGATTTTGTTACCTTTGGGCAGAGGCAGGCTAGCTGTTTCCCCCTGTTTCCAGTCTTGGTGCTAAGCTAACTGGCTGCTGTAGCTTCATATTTACTATATATATATATGAGAGTTGTATCAATCTTCTCATGAAACACTTGGTAAGAAAGTAAATAAGCGTATTTCCCCAAATGTCTAAAGACTCTTTTAAAGCAGTTTTGGCTGACTGGCACTTTGGCCCATACCATGAAAACTAAGGCCCAGGTTACCATTAAGTTTGTAGAAAATATTTATTTTCCACTGAGGATGAATACTACTATTTTAGTTATTCCATCAAACTTCCTCTTTAGTGCCATTTTTAAATCAAAATTTCCCCCTTTACAGACTCCTTAGTCCATGAAAAGGTATGTCACAAACTACTGACCATAAACACAAATCACTGTGGTTTATTATAGAACTCATGACAACCCAAGGTTCCCCATACAACCATTTAAACCCCCGTGGCCCACCTTACAGCCTGAATAGAATAGCTGTTTTCCCCAGCCAGATCAGCAGTTTTTTCCTTTGTGTTTTTTTCCACCAGGAGATCAAGTTAATGTGACTTCATCTGTCTCAAGACTCATGAGTCACAAAAAGCTCTACTGAACTGAACAGTTTAATCAATCACAACACTCTGCACTAAGATGTGTCATGACTGCTGTCCAAGGTGTTGATCCTGGGACCACCAGGGATGAGGGAACTGTCTGTGGTACTAACCATCATAGATCTGCTGACAGGCAAGATTCCTGCTGCTAACAAATGGAATCTTCTCTGGTGGTGGCAATTGCAGTTCTTTACACAGATTTCACTTTAAGGCTAGTTGGCAGAAAAACCTTCTTTTGTCTATTGTGCTTATTGGTCTCTAGTCACCAGTGTGATATTTTCTTTTCATCTTTCAGCAAATTGACACTTACTGTATGACCAACTTGCAGAGGCTATATGGCTATCCTTCACAACTCAAATGTTTCTCAGAAGATGATTTCTAAAGATTTCAGTGCCCCCCTGACGCTTCCTTTGGCATCTCCCTTTTGTCTCATTTTTCACCTCTACCAATATTTATCTAACATCTTCGATATTCATGCCCTCATTTGCATTAAATTTGCTGTGTATATATTCCTCTGTTTCTAGCAAAAGTTTACATTGAATCCTGACTGACTGACTACCTTCAAACGTATCCAAAGCCACTATCTGTCTCAAATGAAAAAAAACACCCTCTTGAATGCAACAATTATAGGCCCATATCTCTCTTATATGTGAACCAGAAGATCCTGGCTAAGGATTTAGTTTCACGCTTGCAGCAGGCCCTACTATCTCTGATTTCAACAGAACAAAGTGGTTTTATGGTCAGAAGGAGCTCCTCGTAAGACCAGAATGCTTCTCAACATAATAAGCTCCTCGAGCCCTGACAACCCTGAGGTAATACCATCATTAGACGCTGAAAAAGAATTTGACAGGGTTGAGTGGAAATACCTTTTCTATTGCCCTGGAAAGATTTGGCTTTAGTTCTGACTTTATTCCATGGATTAGGTTGCTCTATAACTCTGACAACAGACAGGGCTGCCCTCTCTCTCACCTTCTGTTCGCTATGGCCATTTGGCTTTGAGAGGAGGGGAGATCTGAGGGGATCGCCAGGAGGTGAATTACTCAGAAACTGTCCTTATACATGGATGGTCTGCTACTATATTTCTCCAACCCGGTCTCATCCTTCCTGGTTGTCGAAGACATTTTAATTCAATTCGGCAAATACTCTGGATATAAGTTATATTTCCATAAAAGTCAACACCTCCCCATCAACGCTATATCTAAGACAATACCATGGTGTCTCTTTCCATTCGAGGTTGTCCCCGAAAGTTTTAGATACTTGCGGGTGTTTATTACAACTTCATTCAATGATCTTTTTGCTAAAAACTTTCAGCCTCTTGTTAATAAAGGTAAACTTAACATAACTCACTGTTCCTCTTGCTGGGTGACCCTAATTGGCCAAGTCAACTTTATAAAGATGATGAGTCTCCCGAAATTTCTATGCCTGTTCCACACATTCCAATTTTTATGAGAAAGTCTTTTTTATGTCAACTAGATCAGATGGTGTCCTCATTTCTTTTGGCTAGTAAGCCTCCACACATTAAGAAAGCCATTTTGCAATTTCCTCAAAAGTCAGGGGGTAGGGCATTACCCAACTTTATCCAGTATAACTGGGCAGGTCACATTGACAAACTATGTTACTAGAACGATAGCAGGGCCTGGATATGTCCTCCATGGGCCCAAATGGAACTACTGTCTTCAAAGCTCTCCCTCCAATCTGTCATTACTACACAACTTCCCCTTAAAAGTCACAATATTTCCCAAAATCCAGTTGTTACCAATCAATTAAAATCTGGATAGAGTTCTGTTAACATTTCAGACTGGACAAACCCTCTACCTTAGCCCCTATATTTAAAAATGAATTATTTCGACAGGGAAGGGATCTTCACTGACTTCACAGAGCTCTCAGCTAGGTTGGACCTACCCAAATTTGGGACCAGGAAAATGGTGTGCCAATACCTGGAAACAGTTGGGACCATATCCTTGATCTAGTCCAATCTTCTTCTTTGTGTGCTAGGCACATTGCAGTGTAAGTTTTTTTTTTCCGGGTAAATTATACAAATGCCTGACTGGCAAAAATCTACCCATATACCAGGGACATTTGTATTAGGTTCAAACAGTCGCCGTCAAACCATACACACATGCTCTGGTCCTGTCCAAATTTAACATTTCTGGTATGAAATATATAAAACATTTGGGATAGTTTTTGGTATGAACCTTAACCTGAACCTCTCATGTCTCTGTTTGCAGTCCCACCACCTGCGGTCCCCAATTTCCCGTTTATAAAATGGCATGTTCTGGCCTTTACAACTCTACTAGCAAGACGCCTCATTTTATTTAAGTGGAAGCACGCTCTTCCCCCAACACACAATAGTTAGCTCAGGGAGAGCCTAAATCACGTCAAGCGTGAAAAGATGAGATTTTCATTTACAGACTCCAGTAAATCCTTTGACAGGATGAGGAAGCCATTTATTGAGTATCTAATGACAACTACATGCTGTAACCCCCCCTTTTTTAACTAGTGTCTGAAGAATGTACTTATTTTCCTCTGACTTTCCTCTGTTTTTGAGGAATTTGGGAATGCGGCACCACTGTCAGGCCACAGTCTCCACTTATATGTAGATAAGACACATCACAATTTAATGATCGTTTTTGTCAAGTGCTTTCAAATTATGTTATATAATTAAGATCGAAGCCATTTAATTTTTAAATGTCCATTTTCTTTTTTCCATTTTGTTTATTTCAGATGGTAACATAATCACTACACATTTCTTCATTATTTTGCAAGCAACTCTACGTGCAGCTACTGTATATTAATAATTAAAGGTGAACACTACTGTCTCCTTTATATGACAAATGAAAATGCCGCAGATCTAGACCTACAGGCAGGACATTCCTCCTTTGCTGTAAAGAGTGTACCCTTCCTGCACCCTATCACTACTTGAAAAGACGCAAAATACAGATAATTTGTTATAGATGGTAGAGATTCAGATGTGGTGAGGTGATGTGATAAAAAAAAAACTTCATGAGATCACCTTTTGTTGTTTATTCCTTCCCTTTATAAAGCAGTTAATAGGGTATTGTGCTGACACAACCTGGGAAGTTGTGAACCAGTGAGTGATGTTTGGTGCCTTTGAGTCTGTGTGATATGGGAGTTGGGGCTTGTTTGGTGGGGGTGGACTGTGGCTTTGTGTGTGTGTCTATGTGCAGGTGTCCTGTGGCGCTATGCACATGCTGCTTAAAAACAATAACAATCGGCCAGTGGAAGCAATTAATCATTAAACATGCACTTTATCAGCCTGTGCTATGGTTGTTAATTAAATTGGAATACTTTAGTTTAGAAACTACATTAATGATTACGTCAGATGTACAATGCAAACTTAACAGAATTTAGACTTTCTTATCAGCAGTTACATAAATCACCAACCCTTCTGCTAAAGTGTTGATTATTTCAAAGCTGCACTAGTCAATATTTTCATTTGGATCAAATGACTATGTGCAATTTGAAAAGTGTCACTCGTTGTGACAAAGCTACAGAGATTTATTGGCAAACACTGTGATATATCCTCAGCTCTGTGGACCATTCTAGCATCTTTCAACTCATTGTTTTGGTTCTACTGGCCCCACCGTTACTGTTTTGGTTCACTCTCATTGCTCTCATCAACCTCATTTCCCACCAAAGAAAGCACTTGTTTTCCACAAAAAAAGCTCATTAATCAACTGTACCTGCACAGAACCAAACAGCAGATTGACAAAATTAGCAACTAGCTAGTGGACATAGTGAAGCATTTAGCTGCTAAAGAGTCAGATATTTCCACTTGGTGCACTGCGGACATCTGTGCAGAGCTGTCATAACGCACCACATACGAAATAATGAGGAGGCACACACAAAAGCTGCCTTTTTTTTGGAGACTGTGAATATGCATTTACATTCAATACATCACCAGAAACATGGCTCCAAATGAAAGCTAATGTTACCCTGTGGTTGTTAAATGTGTGAACATAGCCATTCGCTACCATAACTATTTTCCTACTGTAACACAACATTGTGTATTCTGTGAAAAAGTATGAGCTATACAAAATATCGAGGTCATAGCACATAAATAATGGAAAAAAATATTTGTGTTTTGCCTGCAGATGATCATTGACAAGACATTGTAGCTTACCCTATTAATTTATCACTATGCCACTTGTAAATCACAGGTTGATGTGCTTGGTTGAATCCAAATAATTTGTTGCATTCAGAGTTTTGTTTGAAAGCAGAACGATACAAACTGCAGGTAAAATTGTCGATAGTAAGCATAAAATTTTCTCCTGCAGAGTCAAAACATGTATCAAGCTCACGGTTCTGGCCTTGATTCCCTTCAAAAGTTACAAATTCACTTCCAAATGCCTTCCTTAGTTGTTTTCCTGATAATGAACTGCCAAATCTCAAAACTCACAACATACCTGCCCACTCACTGTAAACAACTTTGAGTTAGAATCTATGGTGAAGTGTCTAAAATATAAATGAGTGTGTAAGTAATACAGAAGCTGGAAAATAATAGGTTGTAAATGAAAAAAAAAACAGCATGTGACATAGAGCGAAGAACAGAAGTACAATGAAGTGGGAGAAGAAAAGAGCAGCTAACGTCCGGAGTGGCTGTCGAGAGTGCTGAGTGGGTGGGGTGCTGGAGGAGGAGGATAGCTGAAGCTGGAGCTAGTGGTCTCAGCCTCCTTCTCAGAATTATCCCTTAGTGACGCAAGCTCCTCCACACACATCCTGACAGCTGCTCCCTGCCTGGTTACAGCACTCCTCGGCCTGTCCAATAACATTCATTTTCATTTCTGCTTTAATGCATGGCTTCCCCCCATTGGGTTTACCAATACAGCTCCATTTAGGCTCATTAGTACATGTTCACTTACTACTTTGTGTTTTTATCTAATCCATGCACTAATGGGACCACAGTGTCCATGTACACTGGATCTTCATTGTTTTTTTTGTTTTTTTTTAATGAGGATAAGCTGTGAAAGAAATTAAGCTGTTATTCATACTCCACTCAGCTCAGGCCTTGTTCTTCCTGAGTGACAACATACAGACCAAAATACACCAGATGCTTGAGAGATAGTTGAAATGCCCTCACTGATTTCAGAGATGTGCCACCCCCTGTTTTTATAATGGCTCTCTTACCATTAAAGTGTAGCAATATAGCAATGACATAGGAGTCCTTCATTAAAACATCTAAAGAGCTGTATAACACACACAATTAAAGTGAATTAATAAAGGTCAAAATGACAGCAACAATCTTATAAACTGATTTTTAGAGATTGGGCCTTAAAATGTTAATACTAACCAGATAATATTATGATAACTGATCCAAGTGTATTTCAAATTCAAACAGAGATACTGTATAATAATAAAAAACCCAAAGAGAGGGATATAGCTACCACTGAGGACACTTAGGTTGTAATATTTCTGGGGAATGATTATCAGGAGGTTTGATGACATGAAGACGAGTTTCAATTCTGTGAATACAAACATATCATACAGCTTTGGTTATTTGAAAGCAGACTGATATTGTATAGGCTTAAGTACTGTGCTTAAGTAGAGTTTTGAGGTACTTTTAATTTACTTGAGTACTTCCATTTTAGGCTACTCTATACTTTTACTCCACTACATTTCAGAGGCAAATACTGTAGTTTTTGCTTCACTGTATTTATTTGATAACTTTAGATACTTTGCAGATTTAGACCAATAATGCAAAATATAACCAATAGATAAATTATAATGTATTATTACAGGTTGTGATATGATAAGGCTTCAGAAATTTGCACAGGAATTTGGACTCATGCGCTCAGTATATCTAAAATCCTAGCAATAGCCCTGCACAGAGACACAGGAAAATGTTTTGTACCTTGTAAGTACAGTGACAAACTAAATGTAAACTAAAGTACATTTACTCAAGTTATGTACAACTGCAAAGTAAGTACTTTTATCTTTATAGTTTAAGTACATTTTGCTGATAATACTTATATACTTTCAAAACGTGGACACAGGACTTTTACTTGTAATGGAGTATTTTTACATTGTGGTATTTGTACTTTTACTTTAATGAAAAATGATATCAGTTCTTCTTCCACTACTGGTTTATAACAAATGATATAGAGGACATGATGATATTAAACCAAAACGGTGCCAGTAACTGTTTATTATCCTCCAACCCACATAGCTTAGCTCCTCTTTGCTGTTGACTATATATTTGAATAAGGGTCCACACTATTGATTTAAATTTCAAAGAAATACAGAAATATTGATTATTTGTCCTGTTATCATGATAGCAACTTGTAAAAAACCCTAAGGTCAAATTAATTGAACGGTGGGAGCTTTCTACTTTAAGTTGTTAACTACCATGTCTGTACCTGTTTCCATCATATTACCTTGGCTCGTGACCCCGGGCTTGAGTTAAACTAGTGATCATTTACATCATGGTTACATATTCTCTGAACATGCCCATATATGGAAACCACTGTCATTCCTAAGTAGTCATGCAAAACGACTACATGCTTTTCAATGTGACGCAGGCTAAATTGTCACTGCACCAATATTACACTGTGAACACACAAAAGGCATTGAAGTTACTACTCTAGGAGGAGTTAAAGGGGACTTCCATCTTGCCACTATCAGTATCAGACCCATTCATCTGCCTTTGAGAGCGGGGCTTTCACTAAGGTTTAGGGACATTCCAGAGTGTCCTTTATCTTTTTCCTTAAAGCGCATTCATGAAATTTGAGTTGCTTCACTGAGGCATGATGACATGCAACAACTACTAACATTGTGATCTTTTTCCATGATGACTTTAATTATTTTTTTTATTTATGGAACTAAATCTAAACTAATTAAGTTGAAGTGAAATGAGATGACGCAAAGTCTGTAAAACTGTAAAATTGAATGAAAAACAAAAATAGCTTGGGTACATGCAGTGAGACATATACGCATCATTCTTTTAGAAGAAAATAACAGTTCTGAACAGATTTTGGTTGGAATAGACAAAGCTCGCTTTGAGACTCTCTGTTAGATATCAGAAGGAAAATTACCAAATCCCATCTTGGTCACAAATTCTTAACAGATGCTCATTTGCTCTCCTGGCAGCCACCAGTGTACTATTGCAAAAGGACAGGAAACATTACTGGAAGATCTCAGTGCCCTCTTGCCCAGCAGAGGCAGATGAGGTTTGCGTGGACATGAATAGGATAAAGAAAAGAAGACGACACTCTAATCAGATGAAAGAGACTATTCATCAGGTATAACTAGCTATAAGAAAAGAAATCCTCTTTCTCCACTCTAAATTAGCATAGAGGTCTTCTTATGCTCTCAGTCAAGACCTGTTTAGTGTTGAAACACACACAACCTGCAAAGTCTCCAAGTCACCGCAACAAACAGAAAAAATGGGCAGACAAACTGAATTTTTTTCCTTAGGTAAAAAA
This sequence comes from Xiphias gladius, assembly GCF_016859285.1. Taxonomy (NCBI): domain Eukaryota; kingdom Metazoa; phylum Chordata; class Actinopteri; order Istiophoriformes; family Xiphiidae; genus Xiphias; species Xiphias gladius. Next base: position 5,535,238 of record NC_053409.1, on the reverse strand, counting down.
AGGTGCGAGTTAAAGCAAATTTCTACTTCCTAATCAGGGAGCTTAGATTTTACCTTGTCAGACCAATCAATCATTTCAGTGTCCAAATGTGTTTGTACTGGTTCTTTTAAGATCAGATATAAGAATTGTATTGACCTGTTTCAGTCCCATTCAAATGCAAGAATGGATTTGGTGCACCCATAATCTACAGTGACTCTGTGTTGAAATGTATAACCAGATAGCAGGAAGTGGTGCACTAATTTGGAGTGAGAAAAATGTGTCTGTGAAAAAGAATAATTTCAGTTGGGAATGAGCAACAGGACCTTGTACTGACCTTTCTGAGAATGCGATTGGATGGATAAACACAAAAATGTTGCTGAATATGATGCCCTTTCAACAGACTAGTTAATTTTCTTCTGCAAAAAGAACCTACAGGATGATTGAGCTCCCCAGTCAGACCACTGATCATGGTTTTAAGGTTGGTGAATTCATTCCCAGAGTAAAAATATCTCTATGTCCCCTACCCAAAAATTTTACTGTTGTTTTTTTTTAATTACCATAGACAACCCCTTCTCAGATATCCAAGAGAAGACTGACAGTCTGACATCCATCCTAAGTCTTCCTTCATACTTCAAAGACATCAGGGGCTTCTTGAAACTTATTCATAGATACTGTACCAGAACTGGATCTCCTGCATGGTCTTGTTTGATTTCTGACACTGTTCAATCTTTAGACACCAAGGAATCTCCTGGGGTTTCCATTATCATGCCAATTAAATCAGCCCTGAAACTGAACAACTCAATACAATAACTCTGTATAAAATTGTAAACAATATCCAAATTTGCCTGTTTAGCTACAGTTCAACTTGCAATATTCTGATGTGGAACATAGGCATACTTCATGCACTGATGATGTCCTGATGAAATGGGAAAAAGACATAACCTCATTTCCATGGTTTCATGACTATTTCACCTCAGTTTCAAGACACCGCAAGTTCATAGTGCAATCCATTGAGACACTGACCTGTACTTCAGGTTGTGACAGTTCCACGTCTCTCCACTGACCCATATGCCTACTGTATGCCTACTGACAAAAGCAATTACTGTATCTGCACATAGCTGTAGCCCACTTGCTCTTAAATAACAGCCAACATCTCAGGAACAACTGAGTATACCTGACGAATCCATTCTGTGGAAAGGGGCTTGTTTGGTGAAACAGGTGGGATATCGGAAAACAGGCAAACACAGAAAAGAAAAAAACAAAGCTATATTATTGTTTCGCAATCACCTTTATCCAACACTACAAAGAGCTGCCTCAACAAATATTCTACTGTATATTTGAATTCCTGGTTCAAACAGTCACAGTTTATATATATAATAAGACATCCCTGATCAAATCCAGAATCAGTGCTCACAGATCCCATCATCACCATATCTGCAATTCTTCCTACACGGAATTACTTTGCTCTTACTTTGTCTAAATCACTTTCATCATATTAATTATTGTATACCAGCTTTCTTAGGCAGTCATCTACTGGTTAAGAAGCAGTTATTTTAGTCATGTACTTTCAAAGGAGATCAAAAACTGAAGGTCAAACAGATAACTTTGCATTTTAACCAGTCTGGTACCTTATATCCACAAGGGGTATCTGGAGTTATTTCTATACATAGGGTGTATACACGCTTCCTTAATTTGGAATACTGGCCATTTCAACGCTATGTCGAATAAACCAGTGTTCTGAAAAGTTGAAAAAAGTAGTGTTTAAAAATGTAGTGTTTTGATGAACTACACCTTTAAGGGGACCCGGAACTGGTTGTTTAACCGGACACTCAAAATTCTCAATGTGACTTACCGTGGTACACTGTTAAGTTTTAATACTCTCTATGAGTAGTAGTTTAGGGTCTACAAAATGTTTCTTACCACCGTAAATTGTGAGTATTTTGATCATTGTAAGTTCAAAGAGTCGGGTACACGCTGATGCACGGCTGTCTCAAACCTAGTTATATGAACCAATCCGTTAGCCTTACCTTAGCTAGCTGTCAGCTAATTCCACAATGCTAGCACCATTACCTAGAGTTTAATTGCCTGCAGTTTGCTTCTATTTACTTGTGTGTTAATTGTCAGTATTTCTGTGGCGCTTTCATCGTTAAATGTTCTGAGGTTCTGATGTGACGCTGAGCTTCTATTGTATTGTATTGTATTGTATTGTATTGTATATTAAGCTTGAGCTAGTCGCTCGCTGCTAGCATTCTTCCCGAAAATGCACCGTTACAACACAGATCGTTAACTAGCTGAGCTTTAGTCGTGTTATTCTGCCTCTTCACATACGTGTTCTGTTTTCTTTCATGTCCCAGTGGCCAAGGCAAAATCTAAGTAAGTAAAAGTCGGTGAATATACAGTAGTATTACCGATTACTAGTGGATTTTAAGAACCGTAAAACGATGACTAGATGCGCCATGCAGTGTTGCAGTCACAATCATCTTCACCAAACTTTTCTTCCGTCAGGACCATTCTGGTGCAGATGGTGAGCGCTGCAGGGACAGGTTACTTCTTCAACACAAAGAGGAACCGTCTCAGAGACAAACTGGTGCTGCGCAAACATGATCCACTTGGTAAGATCTAACTAACCTGCTGTGTTCGGACCGACAAGATACACATGAAAGCCCTTTATTATGTACTACTTAAATGCCCTGTGCTCTTTTATTAAGGTCTAAATCATTGGGACAGGTCATATCGAGCTCTTACCCCTACATGGTTTGGATGCATTTGTTTAAAGTCTCTTTGGTCAAAAGCATCTGCCAAACAAATGTATTGTAATTTTCCCACTCAGTTCTAACAAATTATGTATAACAAGCCCATTTAAATTGAAGTGTGGTAGCTTGTTATTTGTACTTTTAATTGTGGCAGCATAAGCATCCTTGTGTAAACCTGCCTAGTAGGAACAGGCTGTTTTTAGAATTTTATAAATGACTTAGAGGGACAATCTCAAATACTATATAGAAACCCTACAAGAAGGAAGTAAGCAATAAACAAACGATGATATTAATTTCCGTTAGAAGACAACTACTCACTTGGTGAATGCTTTCAGACATATATATATATATATCTAACACCACAAGGTTCCATTTCAATTATCATGACCACATCTAAAAACAGTGCCAATCAAAAATGCTTATTTGGGGCTTATGGTTATGTATGTAAATATACCGGTCGCAGTGGTAAATATATTAGTTACCACTTGATGTGAGCGTTAGAAGTAACTTGTTAGAGGTAACAAGTTATGTAAATTATCACTTTACAAAAAGGGACAAGAACAATTCAATTTCTAAATCACGTCAGTTACAAGCTCAAATTTCTGTTGTTAAAAAACCACACAACTACCCATTCTCTTTCTCTGCATTGTTTATATAAAACTTTTTCTCATTGTTCCATTCGAACCCTGTGACTTGCATTTAAAATCTGCTTTTTCTCTTTGCAGTGAACAAGCATGTCCTATTCTTTGAGAAGAGGAAGATCAGATCAATTTAAAAATGCACAAAATTATATGGACAATGTAAACCTACAACAGACGATTACTATTGTCGTGGATTATACAACATGTCCGTCAGTCAACATTTCTGATTGGCTGGCTGACATGCGTTCAGAAGATTTCTTTTTGGATCAGAAGGCCTCTATTCTCCCCAATGCACCAGCTCAGCATGATGCAAACCCTGGCCATGTTTCAACAAAGTCTTTATTACCACTAATTTAAACAAGAAACTGCTACACATGTAAAAATTAGGTTATGGAATAATACTTAATGGCTGTTAAGCAGATCTATACAGTATGTATCACTGATTATGATTCAGTCAAGTATTGTAAAACTTAAATGTTCAAACTGGGTGAATGTACTTTAACCATTTTTGAAATATGATCTATTCGGGGTAATTTGATAAATTGAATCAATTATGTCCCATAGAAGCTTAATTATTAAGATGCTTGTCAATTATTAAACTGTTTAAAACTATTGAGATTAAGAAAGTTGTACAAAAACTGAAACGCATGTCTTGTTAGTAGCCATGTCATCACTTTGGCACTATTCATAAAAGTTTTATTGAAAGCCAATTGAGTTCATGTTTGGCTTTATATAAAAATAACATTTGTTACACCTTTTACAACTATCATTGTATTGTTCCATCTCATTTCTAAAAAAACAGCTAATTTCATAAGTCATTGTTCAGATTCAGTAAGACCCATTCCAGATTTGGTCCATTTAAACTGGTTTCTACTCGCTGTTATGCTGTTCTCAGAACAGTTCAGCAGGTAGGTCCTTTTTGAAGGGGTAAGACGTCTGTGTTCCGACAGCCTGCACACTCACTCCTGCCACCTGATTAGCTCTGCGGGCCATCTCGTCCAGAGGCATTGAAGGATAATGAGCCATGTAAAATGCCAGTGCTCCAATGAAGCTGTCTCCAGCACCCTGGGGAAAAAAAACATAACAATGCATTATTAAATTTCCCACAGTTCCACTATGTAACTCCACATGCATGTGCCCTACTCAGCAGAATTGTAAAATCTGGGTAGGCTGCAATGACAAATGCGGATACGGGATTTAAACAGTGATTATGTGTAAAAACTCTATGATGTATCTCAAAGTTTGACTGTTTTAAAATGTTTCTGTATTTTGAAGATTATAGGCACGGTCTGGGTGAAAAATATAAAAATGATGGGTGGTTTCATTTTTAAATTCAATAAACTGTGAACAGTAGGGGGTGCTATGGCAATTGTCAGCTGTTTATCCAGGTCTTGTACTGTTGCCTGAAGCTTCAACTAGTAGGAATGAGTTACTGAATTTTTGCCTGGTGTGAAAGTGTGTCTCAGTCAGCTCTTTTAGAAAAACATCTGTATTTCGGGCATTAATCATATTCACAAAGGCCTCATGACGTAAGCAGAATCATAAATTGGATGTAATAAGCTCATGAAATATCTGAAATCTGGTATGATAGTTAAAAAGCATCTTTTAATAATTTTAAAAGCGTAATATTTTAACACAACATGGAAACACCAAAAGTTTTAAATTAAGTGTTTATTTGTTTGTTTAAATAACTGATTTGAAAAAAAAGTCCTGACATTATATTGTATAATAACTAAATTAAGTTTAACTAATTTATTGATTTTTAAAAAAAAACTATACTCTCAAACAACATATCATCCAAAAAAGGACGGTAATAGCTAATGGCTTTTCAAAGTCAGCTGAATAGCATATGCATGTTTTAATCAACCACCAGTGGCTTTACCATAACTGCCAACAGCTCCGGTTTTGGCTATCTCTATGAACAGATAAATCATCCTTTTTCCCTCCTCATCTATTGATAGAGATGGAATTTGCCGTCTACGCCCTGGAGGGGGTTGGCTGGGACGGGACACCAAGGGAAGGGGGGAAGGGTTTGCTGATGGGAAAAGGCACAATGGTATGTGGCGACACGCTCATGTTTAACCACAAATGGCCCCCTGACACTGGTTCTCACAAGCCTGCTCCATTACTCATCACTTCGGCTCTCAAAAGAGTTCATTTTACTCTCTCTTCTCAGCACCTCTATAAGCCCGTTCCCCTCCCAACCCCCTCATTCTCCAACCTCAAAGTCACCCTTTTATAAGAGTGAAGGTTGTCAGTTGTGTAGGATGATTCAGTGGCATAAGGCTTAAAACAAAAACTCTAACCCTGACCCCAGCGGGCCATGTCCTGTAATACACAGGGCACAAGGAACAGAGAGAGCCAAACAGGATCCATGATAGGCGGGGCACCTGGAGGGCACGGCACAGACAACACGTATTTTGTCACAAGCACCTAAACTGGTATCATTTAAAGCAATTTTTGTTCAAACACATGATAGATACAAGCAAAGAATGAGGAAAAAAAGTGCTCTGATTTGACATTTTAAAAGGGCATTCTTTAATTCCACCCCCACCCCAGTGCACGCCACTGGTGTGACTCCTGGACTGGAGAGATGCTGGAAAGAGTGAGATCAGAGCTGAAACATTTCACAGGCCTGGTGGATTTCCATGTTTAAATCCGTGGTGTGTTTATGTCTCCTGTCTGGTAGTTGGGCTGGGCTACAATACAGACAGCATTTGGAAATAAGGCTTTGGTGAAGCAGTCCAACTGGTTTGGCTCTGGCCCGTCTCCCAGTTCACACGTTGCAGTTGAAACGATGATACCACTCTTGAGTGAGGGGTTGATGCTTGGGAATCAGTGACCAACACAGCACAATACAGTGAGGAGGCCAGATTTAACAACTGTATTAGGTGGTAGAAAACAGAACATTTTGGTCTGTATAATCATGGCCACACAGTTATTATAATGCCTCTTCATTTTCCTTTTACGATTTGAATCACCTGTTGACTCTCAGCTAATCTAGTACTAACTCCCTGCACAAACAACGTCCTTTGTCTAGTCAGACTACAATCAGGTGGGGCCGAAAATAGGTTTGTTGAAAGCTATTTCTAGTATTAAGAGCAAAATTTGCTAATAGCCAATGTTTTATTTTGTTGCTGACAGTTAAAATCTGATACATTTCATGTTAAAGATAGAATAAAATATTACATGCTAAGTCTAGAATTGTGGGAACAAAACCATGATGCAGTATTTACATTTAGAAAAAACTGAAACTCAACTGCCCTTACAAATAAATCCCCTTTTGTGTGAGGATATATTGAAAAGACTTGACTGGCATTTCACTGGGTCACTGGTTACCTTGCCAGTTAGGGCTGAAGGTTTTCCCATGATTTTAAAATTATTTTGTCTCGGAAATATTTCCACTCTTCATCTCAAGAAAAACACAACATCAACCATACAGAATTGTTTAATACACCAGAGGCCCAGAATGTTTGCTACTTGCTGAACCTTCTGTGTAATTTACCTTTACAGATTTTTCACTCCACTTCGCTCACTTACTATAAACTATATTTTACCACACAGCCTAACTGTAAACTCCAACTTTAGCATGAAAAGTAACCAGAAGATAATGTTGCAGGTTAAAATTTGATCCAGTTATACTACCACTCAAAAGTTTGGGGTGACCCAGAAAATTTCATGTTTTTCACAAAAACTCACAAATACTCTTATTCATCAAGTGACTTGCAAAGTGAATAGCAAATACAGTCAAGACATTCACAAGGTTAGCAATAATGATTTTTATTTAAATTAATAATTTTGTCCTTCAAACTTTGCCTTCATTACAGAATCGTCCATTTGCAGCAATCACAGTCTTGCAGATATTTGGTATTCTAGCTGTCAATTTGTTGAGGCAATCTGGAGAAATTTCCCCCCATGCTTCCTGAAACACCTCCCACAAGTTGTATTGGTTTGATGGGCACTTCTTACATACTATGGTCAAGCTGTTGCTAAAAAAGCTCAATAGGGTTGAAATCCAGTGACTGTATTAGCCACTCCATTATAGACAGAATACCAGCTGACTGCTTCTTCTCTAAAAGGTTCTTGCATTGTTTGGAGCTGTGCTTTGGATCATTGTCCTGTTGTAGTTGGAAACTGACTCCAATCAAGCAGCATCCACAGTGTATGGCATGGCGTTGCAATATGGAGTGATAGCCTTCCTTGTTCAAGATCCTTTTTATCATGTACAAATCTCCCACTTTACCACCACCAAGGCATCCCCAAACCATGACATTTCCAACATGCTTGGCATGGCATTGAGCCAAATGTATCGCTTCTTTAATCAGCACAATAGTTTTCAGCTGTGCTAACATAATTCCATACAGGTTGTTCTAATGATCAATTAGCCTTTTAATATGATAAACCTGCATTAGGTAACACAATGTGTCATTGAACACAGGAGTGATTATTGTTGAAAATGAGCTTCTGTAGACCTATATAGACATTAAATTAAAAATCATTGATAATTTATGATTAATGAGTCCATTGATCATTAAAGGTGCTATATAAACTTTTTTTACTATGGCTACATAGCCAACATTAGCACTAACAGCCAATTCACCAGTTTAGAACAAACGTTGCGAGTAAAGCATCAGACTTCATTCCGTTACTCGCCAAGAGCTGTCTCCAGCAGTGGAAATCAATACCAATGTTAACCTTTGTTTTGCTTCTATTTCTGACCCATCTTTTCTTCTACTGAAGTTAGCATGCTAACCAGCTAGCTCTGGCTCCTCCCATCTTATAATACTACATTGCCATAGTGAATCCAGTCTGCCCTCAGTTCAGCATGAGAGGATGAAGAAGTAGCACTGCACAGATTCTATTCTATTTATTCTAACATCTTGTCTTGTAAACACATAGCTGAAGCTCTTGGTGAGTAAACGGCTGTTAATACTAATGTTGGCTATGTAGCAGTAGCAAAAACTTACATATTGCACCTTTAATTGTCTTTTACAACATTTCTGATCAATTTAATGTTATTTTAATTGAAAACAAATGTGCTTTCCTTTCAAAAAGAAGGACATTTCTAGGTGAACCCAAACTTTTGAGTGGTATTTCTATAATAACAGCAATTTAAGGTTGGACTATCTATGAGAGTTGTGTGGTAGGTAGGGATGGGAATTGAGAACGGGTTCCCGAATCGTATGCCTCTGAGCTTATCCATTCATTTAATCCATGCCAGAATGTTTTTCTGACAGTTGCAAACTGCAAAAAAAATAACATCAAACTCATATGTCTGTACTACTGGAACCTTGCAACAAGAAGGAGTCATGGCAGAAAAAACTATCCATAGCGTGGCTTCATTTCACAAAGAAAGATGAGGATGGTGCTAGGTGTAATGCAATGTTTCCTATACATAGGCTCTACTGGGGCAGCACAACCAGATAGATTCAGACCTACCCAGGTAGATAAAATAATTTGGTTTCAACTTAGGTAAATCTTACATTAGAACAATTTTATTTCACTCTTTTCAAACTAATTTTTGGCTACCTCTCTGAGTTGTGTAGCTGCAGTAACTTAATGGGGACTGGAGGCTTCTCTGTCTATGGCCGCCTAGCTAGAAACTAACAATAGCCTGCATGTGAGGCATTTAGTGATCATCAGTAAAACCAGAAGTTAATTCTCAATCTCTGGGAAACAATGTTATGTCTGCAAAACTGTGATTTCAAGTCAGGGTGGAAACACCAGCAATATGCTGAAACATCTTTCTACACAACATGGGCTTAAATTCCAGGAATGCCATGTATGTATATAGATTTCCACTGATTCCTAACGGGGCAGCACGTCTGTCATTGAGGGTAAATATCCTATGTTATAATTACATTAGCCCCATGCAGGCAGGCTTAGCTTATTTTTCTTTGAATAAGAAAACCTTAATGAAAATGAATGCTGTACAAATATTCTCTCATTTCATTCACATCTCAGTCACATGAATGCCTTCTTTCTACTCTGTTGCTATACAGTGTTCAGACTTAGAGAAAATAAAACAGTTGCATTGATGCTGAAAATCTGTGTGGGGCTACTTTTTTTTTCCCCACACAGAAAACTGATTAGGAATCGTTAAGGGATTTGATAAAGAATTGGACCGATAAGCAGAATTCCTAATGGAATTGGTATCAATAAACTCTTATCATCTGCTGGCCCTAGTGTTGGCATTAATTAAGTTTTGGGAGGGTGTCTGTGTTTCAGTAATCATGATAGTCTTCAGTATGTGAACACACAAACACACAACTACTTATGCTAATAATCCTGGAGTCCCAGGAAATGGGCCCAGATTTCAGTGAAAATTCTTGGTAATTACTAGGATCTCACTTCCTAATATGTACTGTAACAATATTCGTCAACATCCCTGCATCTCTCTTACATTATGTCCAAGGCACATGCTAATGATTTGTTGTACAGTATTTTAAACAATTAATGAAAGCAAGATTATCTTAAAAGTGAAAACTTCTAAAGCTAGATAGCCTCATAATTTTAATGACAAACTTAAATGTGCCAGACTTAACAGAACTGATAAAATAGACATAAAACTGGGGGGGGGGGATCACTTTCATAGCACAGCCTATATCCTCTTTTGTCGGCCAATCCACATATAAATAAGTTGACTACTTGCAAACTATCAACACAAGAGTTCAATCTATAGGTCATTTAACTGTACGAGCCACCATCCAACCTTTCTCTGTTTTTGCTAACAACACCTCCTTCCCTAAGACTGGCATGTGACGCTACTGGATCTATTGAATGAAGCTCAACGAGGCTGACAAGCGCTACCCCCTTCAGCCCCGCTGCCACTGCCCTCGACACAGTTTGGTGAAGGTTAGATCTAGAGGCCTGTCAATCAAGTGACACAAGCACTTGCCACAGATGAGCTGTGATGGTCTTGCTGGTTGGCTCTGTCCGCCATGTCTTGACCTCTGTGGCGTTACTCTGCCTGTTTTCTGCTGGTACTCAAACTGAAGTTAGACATTAGGATGGCATACATGTCTTTGAGACGCTCACCAAATTAATAGAGTATGGTTTCAGAAGTTCTCTACAGTTTGATGTGTTTGTAGTGTGACATTGCAATACAAGCATGTGATCCTAGAGCCAGTGAACTTTTTTGCTTTGTCAAAATCAAACTACCTCCAAAAATCTGCTTCTCTAGTTAAATCCAATCTACCAAAAGCATATATTTTTCTCATTTGGGACAGATTAAAATATAATTATGTTAAAATGAGCCAACTTGGGTAAATTTAACACAACACTGACAAACCTATAGCCATTGAAAGCTTTCCATTTGCTGTCAGGAATACTTTTTGTAACCGGCTGGCTTTCACTGTCAAAACTCCAGGGAAGTGACCTTTTTTTAAACACTTTTGACAGTAGCATGAGTGGTGTGTGTTTGGAATAAACAGAAGAAGAGCTGAAGAGTTAAAACAAGCAGCAATAACCGCTTTGGCTGTACAGACAAACAAAGGATTGCAAACAGAAACTCAGAAGTCCATCAACAGAAAATCCAAGGACAAAGACAGCAGTAGCGCCCACACACTTTGTTTGACAAGTGATCTTTATAAAGTGCAGTGCAGAAACACCACAGCAATGAGCACTAAGCACTAAACACAGACAAAAAAAACCACAAAAAAAATCCTATAGATAATTTAGATCTATGAAACAGCTCCACATTTCATATCTTTTATGTTGTAATGAGCTGCACCCACTGAACCTTTCGAGCCTCAAGAACCTGTGACTGTCTTTCTCACCCAGAGGCCTCCTGTGATCTTGACTTCTATCCTGGTATGTCAGATGGAGCTATGTGTAGCTAACTCCTGAAGCGTACAGCCTTTGTCAATGAAAGGCACCCTGGGGAGAGCAAAGACCAACTGAGGGGCAGTGATGACTCATAGTGGCTTCCATTCCGGAAGCTTCCCGTAAGACTTGCAAACAGCCGTGGACGACTCCTCTGAAGTAATGAGGGAGGAACATTCAGAGATCAAAAACACATTTAATTGGACCAATTAGAGCGCTAACATATTTGATCCATCTGCAAGGCTTTGTCTTGGTCTTCTTTCACCCTTTAGTGTATAACACTGATCAACATGACTATGCACTGGCAGAGGACTAGCCTAACATCTGGGCTGCTAAAAAGTAGCTGCTGTAGCATGTGCAGTCCATTAAAACGTGGTGATGTGGCAGTTTTCTCATTGTGTCATGCTGACCAGAGTTTGCAGAGTTGAGGAATGCAATGTTCAGGAGGTATTTCCTTACCTTGGGCTTCCAGGAAGGAATCATGCAATTGGTCCTTACATGTCTCCAGTCATAGGAGAAGACTGGGAATAATTTGACCATACAGCTGTAATGTCTGGTTTAGACAGCACTGTCTACCTTTCGCCCTACACAGTGGACCTCCCGGATCAGTGGAAACCAAGGCCACCCAAGTCCTGCTGGGGCTAAAAGGCACTGGGTGTGTGTTTGTGTGTGTGTACCATAGCCTCATCTAACTGTCCACACAAAACAACCAAGGCTCTGATCTCATTGAGGGAAGCCTGTACTCAATTTAAGACAAAAGAGAGAGAAACGGATAAGGCAGGAGGGATGGGGGAAACCCACAGTGGATGAGAGGATTTGCTCTGTAATTCATTCAGATTCACAACCCTGACTCAGTTCATAAGCCATGTAAAATGTGTTATTGAGACAGTTGCAGGATGAGCAGTTGATGAGATACTTACAGTCAGGAGAAAGCTAAATTATTTAGCAGCCATACTGATAATTCATTAACCAAGCTAGATCAATCAATCAGAAATATTCCATCTGGGACGAAATGCATCCAAATAAGAATGGTAAAAAGTTGGATTGTGTGTTTGTTCTGATTAGTAGCTTGTCATGCCACCCACAGCACCCAGCTGAACAGTAGCTTAGCTAAAATAGCGAGAAACCGCAAGTGACTCACGAGAAAGTCACTCAAGAATCGCAGCCGAAAATACAGCTTCGATTCACAGTCCGTTACTAGTGAAACTGGAGAGTAATAGCAAGAAAAATCCAGGTGATGACATTCTTGGAGCCAGTGTCTCAAAAAGATATCTGTTACTACTGCTACACAGAGAGAAAAAAACAACAAAATCAAAGCAGAAATAACAGAAGAGGTATAGTAATCATAACTGACAGGCCTGAGTTACCAGAACAGCCTCAGAGAAGTGAATAATGATCTTGATAACAACCTGTTGTTTTTTCCTCTATCCAGTAAAAAAGAAAGGGCCTTACTGGAAGAGGGATTATGATGTCCAAAAGAGTTAAACACTCCAGAATTTATGGGCCCATCAAAGAACAGAAGGGGTGGGGTGTGTGTGTGTGTGTGTGTGTGTGTGTGTGTGTGTGTGTGTGTGTGTGTGTGTGTGTGTGTGTGTGTGTCTAAGCGGGGGGACATGCAGCAGGCCCGACCACAGTTTTCTGCTGACTGATGCAGACCCAAGAGGTGAGTCATGGAAGAGGAGGGGGGAGGATAGTTCTCCTGGTGGCAATTGGGAAGAGGGGAGAGAGAAGACAGTGAATAAGGGAAGTTATGTCTGTCTGCTTCGAAATGTGGGGGCACGAAGGAGGTCACACACCGTTTAAGAAAGCGAGCCCTTTGTTCTTGAAATGCCAAAGTGACTTAGGATAACAAGTAGATGCTGCTGTTTAGTTCAGCTGCAGTTCCGTTGGAGTATGTCTGGAAAGACATCACACCACTCCTATTTTTTTCTCTGGTATTACACATACTCAACACTCTGTGCTTTATCCTCACTTTCACAATATTTGATGTTGGTTTTATGTAAAGCTAAGATGGCATGCTTGTAATTGCTTCACTCCAGTTTTTAGTATACTGCATGATGATCAGCTTATGGAAATTATAGCACAATAAAAGTCCCTAGGGGAACTATTCTGTAAAATCAAAAAGCTTTAATCAAACCTTGTAATAACAAAAGGGTTATTAACACCTCTGTGCAATGACGCATTTGATCGGTAGAACACAAGCCCCACAAAACCCTCAGAGACAGGATACGCAAACATCTAACCAAGGCTCCTGTGACGAAAACAAGCCACAGAGGCCGGTGTGAAATGAGTCAAGTGACGCTAGCCTATTTCAAAGATTAGAATCAGGGAGGGGAAACAGCCGGTGGTCACCACATCCCCAGTGTTCTTAAAGTGTTCCACTTGAGCAACAGACAGATCTGTAGCTCCACTAGTGCTCAGACTACCAGGAGTTTACTCGCTTATGATGAATGGGCAGATAAAAAGTTGCGTGTGACAGTGCTTTGTTAAGGAACAGTACTAACAGTGGAATCTAAGGATTTTCTGAGAAATTTTTTTTTTTCCACGGTTATTGCTGAAAAGGACATTTTTTAAAAGAAATTCATCCCAGTGTCTATATTACAGTAAGGATTGGGCTGGATTACAATTTAAATTTTCCATTTAAAACATTGTCACTTTTTACTTATATAGAGAATGCCATCAACTTCTTCTCAGCCATAACCTACTGTTGAAGAAAAAAATACATATGGGAAATAGTCAAACCTATTGCTAAAAATTGATAGCTATACTTAAAAATCTTTAAAATATTATCACTTGAATGAAATCAAATATTAAATTATACAAAATAGTAGAAATTATTAAAAGAAAAATAGTAAATAGTGAAATCCCCCCCCCATTCTCTGGTTCCAGCTTCTGAGAATTAAAAAAAAAATTCACATCACCCTGGGCTCTGGGACATTGTACGTTTCTGACATTTTATAGACTAAAAAATTAATCAAATAATTTTAAATAGTTAAGAAATTAATTGATACTGAAAACAAGTCTAAGACTCTAAGGCAACGCTAGCATCTCTGTGATGCTCTACTTAGGCACAGTGCTGCTTTGAGCTAAATGCCAAGGACACCATGCTAACATGCCCACACTGACAATGCCAAAATGCTGACATTAAAATCAATAACATTTACTATTTAGAAAGTAAGTACAACTGAGGTTGATAGGAATGCTATTAGTTTTGCAGGCATTTAGTCACACAATGAAACAGCACGAGAGAGGGACTGTACTGTAAATGCATAAGCAATACACAGTATGTGTCATGCTTACCGTAGTGTCAAGTGCTGTGACCGCGGTAGTTGGAACATGTTTTGGGGTTGACTCCTGTGCCTTGAGCACCACACAGCCTTGAGGTCCCAAAGTGATTATAACCGACCCACAGCCTCGCTTCAGCAGCTCCTGACCGGCCCGATGTGCTTCCTCCACAGTAGTTACAGAGGAACCAGTCAGCAGCTCAGCCTTTATGGAGACAGCATCAGAAGTGCAGGGGTAAGAAACTGGGAATGTAATGTATAATCATATACACAACACACTGTTCATTTAAAGATTCATATTATTTAGCATAAGATGATAACGGCACACTGTTTCTTTGACATTTTCTTTTAAACCAGTGTTTGTTTTCTTTTCTCGGTCAGGGAGCCAAGTTAATCAGAGGTTAGGAATTAAAATTAAAGATAGAGCAAAACCAGCACTGGTGTGGGATACTGGGTGGATAAATAAGGAACAGCATTATGGAAATTCCCCAAGGCAAAAACCCAGTACCAAGGACTGCGTGAAACATGCATGATATCAAAGCAATGACATGAGTTTTGTCAAAACTAATAGTTTTTTGAAGACAGTTTAGTACATCACAACCATTTATTCTCTAATGATCCCTAATTAGTAACCTATTACAAGTCTGTTGCTTACTTGCTATAGTTTACTGTTTTGTATTAACAGTTCTGGTATAAGCTGACTCATACCAGAACTGTATACACAAGTACACACTCACCGTGATCAGAGAGACTCAGAAAACACATTAAGTCTGTTAAGGATTTGCTGGATTTGTGAGCAGTCTGTGGGCCAAACATTTTCAAAGAGTAGATCCTCTAACTATGCTGGTTCATCTGGCTCCAAAATGACTAAACAGTGACGAAGCAGGACTGTACAGCTGATTTTTGAGGGACTTCAAGGAAAGTCAGAACCACAGCGGTTCTCTCCAGAGTAATTGGCACCCCTCATAAAGATCCACACAAAATTATTTTCTGGAGTTGAGAGGCCATTGCATGGAAAGTTTACTTTGAAGCATGACTGAGGCTTTAGAGAAAATCCTTTGAGAAATACCAATTTCTCTGTATTTTGATGATGAAGTTATATACCATTAATGTGACAAAAATCTTTGTGAGATTACATAGAATTGCATACTGTTTTGATACTTATGTTTAAATATTTTTATTATTCATGTCAGTTTTTACTGACTGACTTTACTTCCTATTACGTGTGGTTAATTAAGGGTTTATTATTTTTCAAATTTTATTTTTGTATTTTACTCATTCAGTTTTCACACAAAGTTTCCGTGTGCAAGACTGTTAATCCAAAGACCTAAAATAACTTGCTGCATCTTACCTTTAAACACAAAATGCTGTCTTTACATACTAAGTGCAAAACATATGCTCAGTCCAAAGAACATAGGCAGCTTGTAGTAGCAGAAGTTTCAGCGTTTATTACTAAGAATAAATGTCCCTGAACTTTCTGAACACACAATTAATGCAATATTTGTTAGCAAGCATTTCCCCTTATTTTACCAAAATTTCCCTGGTGAGCAGTATTGCAACATACAGTAATTTCTAACTACTTCACCAACACTGCCAGACATCATACAGCGGAAAGGGAAAAAAGGAAAAAGCAACACTATTTCTTTCCTTTTGATCATTGTCAAAATGTTACAATGTATCAAGTGTCTGTCAGAGTAGTGTAAATTGTGGTTCAATGTTATATGCTTTTCACTAATACAGCATAATGGGGCTTAATATATTTTAGATGTATACAGTCAACTTAATAATGTGAATATCTAAGTGCTGGTGCTTGAATGGAATCAAACTTTTTCTTAGACACAGGAGATAAAAGGCAAACTGACGCAAGAAGTACACTGACAATCATCCTTTTGTCTTGCATGAATCAAGGACTTACTGTAATGTAAAGCCCTATAATTAAAATGAAAATTTTCAAAAGTCAGTCTTACTGTACATCATTTAAAATATAGACTTTGTTATATTTGATACATATTGCCTTTGTTGTATAATTGTGAGGAAATTACCACTGCAGCCTCTTTTGATGAGAATTAATGTATGAAACCATAATTTGATAATGACCATTTTATTTTAAAATGTAAGAACTATTTAAATTTAGTGATGAAAATATAAACTGTTGTGATTCTCTGATAAAGTTACTGGCTGAAGTATCACTTAATTTGCTTCAGAAGTTTTCATTTTATGTGCTCTGTGACATTTTGGAGGCCAAAATTTGGAGTAAAGCATTTTGTGTTAAAAGTTATGCAAATTGAAACTGTTCTGAAAATTGAGGCAAAGCAATTGTAAAAAAAAAAAACTGATGTATTAGTTTTCCTATCGGACCATTTATATTTTTTCTGTAACTCTCCCCTCTCTCAACCCTTACACACCTCCACATATACTATGGAGTGACAGACACAACCCCACACACTCAATATGTGGTAGAACATCTATTTTTACTTCTGTTAATGTAATGAATGTTGTGTTTTTTTCTTACTTTTGTTTCCTGTGTCTTAATGTACACTGACATGGACACTGAATGTACACTTGTGTTTTGCTTGTTACTCACTTGTCTTCTCGGATTTGTCTATCACAAAAAAACTGCATTTTATCGCTGTATTACACTAAATAAAAAATGAAATAATACTTACACATTAAAAAATTGCCTGATATAAATTAAATAATGAATGACTTATTACTTATCTTACTTGTTTTATGCAACATATTTTGAGAAAAAAATTGAAGTGTTAAAAAAACCCTGTAATAGGACTAACAGGAATCAAGTGATCACTCACTATAAAGCATTTCAGTGTAGTATGTGGGATGACGATCAAAGAGTGCCTGCACTTTGTCATCCTTAAGACCCCCCATCACCCACCCTTACCCCTGAGCCTGAGCATGGTACAGTGAGACCACACACATACACACACCTGTACAGAATGTGTGCCAGCTATAACCCCACATGAGAGGGTCAAGACACGGCTGACACTAGTGTTGAATAGGGTTTGAGGATACGATCCCCCCAACTTTTGTGATCTGTCAAAGTGAACAATGACCTTGGACAGTTCAAAAATAAACCGCAGAGTGTATCTTTGCTTTTAGAGCCTGCAGCCACGCCAGTGCTGTTGGATTCCAAAAGAGAAAAAGAGCTGGTTTGTTAGTCATCAGCTTCACACCAGGGCAAATCAATCTACCTCCCTCTGTGTACAAGAATATGAGAAAGCTGAATTATGTCTCTCTTTCTGTCTGCGTATCACCCCCCCCCCCACACACACACACACACACACACCCACACACACACACTTCTATCTTTATGAGGACACTCATTGACTTAATGTATTCCCTAGCGCTTACCCTAACCCTAACATCGCAACTAAATGCCTAACCCCAACCCTTATCTAACCTAAACCTAATTCTAACCTGAATTCTACAACCAAGACCCTCAAACAGCCATTTGAAGTTGTGCCAGAAAGTGAGGACTGGCAAAAATGTCTTCATTTTCCCATAGTGTCCTAACTCTGTAAGGTATATAAGTCCTGGACCTCACACAGATAGAAGTCTAAGCACACACACACACACCTATTATGAGCACCTATTATCTAAAGCATATGCAGTGTAAAGCTGTTGACATGGTAGGTCTATTTGCAAGAATGTATATGTTTATACATTGGCATATGGCTAAAGGGTGGAAATAAACAGTAATTTTGTATATTTATATTTTTGACAGAGAGCTTTCAGTTTTGCTTTGCACAGTGCTTAGATCTGAAGTTCTTTTCAAAGTTCTTTTTAAAGCATTTCTTGTCACTGATAGGATGTCTGACTCTTGTTCCTGTAAATCAGTAACTTTATTTTATATTGGTACTTTTAGAGGCTTTTTCTTATTAGGTGGTTTCTGCATAAGTATCTCTTGACCAAAGGTTTATATATTGCTATAATATCTTGGCATACATTTACTGATTACAAATGTTTTCAGGTCTTTATTAGCATTAAATCATAGATTGAGTAGGAAAGTGGACTGAATAACATTTTTTTTTTCATGTTATAGTTAAAATATTTCTAAAATGCATGAACAAGACACTCTTCTGGCTGAATCATCTGTAAAAACAATGTGAAACTCCATTAAAACATAAGAAAATGTAAAGAGATTCAAAAGGTACACAGCCTTGTACATAAAGAGTTTTACAAGAGATGAAAACTCAAATTAGAGTTCCAGAGAGCATTGCAACAACAAAAGATCCAGTCACAAAGCATATAATCATATCTAAAATATGATCAAAAACATAAAGAGTTTGCAAACTACTTCAATGATGTAGCAATATGAATAAGATAAGTTGTAACTGTGTTGTGCCTCTGGCTGGTGACCTCACATTAGCTGATGAGGCTCATAAGTACAGTAATATTTAGTGCCAGTCACCAAAAAGTATGTAACAAGAAAAATATATTAATATTTTTCAGAAGTATATCTTAATATTATACTGGAACTGATGACCATATCATGATCCTGTAATAAATTATCCAGGAGGCCACTGTGTTAAGTAATACTGATAGTAGAGTTATGAGTAAACCTTTACATTTACAGTGGGGAGAAAAGTACTTGCGCAAACCACTGGCTCCACCTACTTCACTACCCCACTTATGCAACTTTAATTTTAAAAATCATTGTAGCTTTTTTAGTAAATAAGAAGTCAATTGCTGAACTACAGTTCAAAAACCATTTTAAGAGCCTTTTCACAGGAACAGTAATTATGTGCAAAAAAAATCAAGGCACTGGGCTTTGTTAGAGTACAAGTACTAAATTACTTACTGTAAATTATGGCTACATAAAAACAAGACCAATACATATCAACCTTACACTAGACTTCCTCTGGGTCAAACAATCGCACAGACAAGTCAATTCTAATAGCACCTGCTTCAATGTTGCAGAAGACAATATCATGTGTTAACATGATATTGTCTTCTGCAACATCTGGCTCACTTATTTCTTATGTAAAAACTAAATGAATGAACACTGTCAAACTTCATAGTAAAGAAAATGTACATACATACAGTATAATCCCTTTACATATATAACAAGTATACTGTAATTTCAAATTAATTCAACTTAGAATATCTTGTTTTAGACCAATTTTCAGACCACTTTAGGACTTATAAACATGAGTTGTTCTAACTAAAGGTCTTCTGACTTGAAATGATGAGTTTAATGAATGAATTGCTGGAGTTCACTAAACTCATTAAATTAAGTTTTTAAACAAACAAAACTAGCATATTAACAGACTTCCCAGCATGTATTTTTTTGAGACTTAAAACTCTCCAGAGACTCTTATATTTTGTAGTTTGAAGAAAACAGACATGATATAAACTTACTGTGTCTTTAATGCATGCAAAGTTAAGTCATGGTTGTTTCTTTTCATAATAATAAAAGAAATGCTAACCACGATGAAAGTTAGTATTGAATTCAGTCCTTACCCCCATACACCTAGAATTCAACATAGTCACTGGAAGAAGCCTAATATGTTGTCTTTGTTCTGATTCTGGTACAAAATGGCTTCAACAGCTGCAGTTACAAGTTCTTCATGTCAAACGAAGAACTTACTGCCCATGTGACTAAACAGTTCAACTTAAAATCTTGCGTTTAATTAACCTATTCAATAAAATTAATTGAACTCAGTTAGTTTTACATTTTCAAATCTCATACAAAGGTGAACCCAGTATTTAACCTAAGTTCAGTTGACTCACATTTTTAAGGCAGCAAGGGAGTTCCTAAGTTGAACAAACTTAAAATAATACAGTGTAAAGGGGAAAAAGACATATGAAAGGAAGAAAAAAAGAGTGCTTTCAATACATTTTGGTCTTATTTTTAATCATGTAGCACTGATAATAAAAGTTCTTTGTTTTTTTTATGAAGCAGTGACTCTTGATTTTTCAACTGCATTAAATCTAAAAATGCCTTTTCACTCAGTTCCTTTTACTTGCAATACATTTTATTTTATTTATGTATTGCAGATTTATTTAAAAAAAAAAGTTACTTCTGCTTCAAATTTCAATCAGAGAACCAATATATGTCCCTAAGTGGGATATATTAGTGCCCTCTCCACGCCTGCTTACTACATAATGTATAAGATGACTGTAACTCCATGACTTGACACTGTTAAAAAAAAAAGAGAAGACATGTTGCATTTTAGTTAACTCTCCCTTTCATGTCCCCACACCTGGCTACAGTGTCTCTCCGCCCTGCATCACCACATCAAATAGAGGCTCCCAGGCAAACTCACATCTACTTTATCCCCGAGGGGGAGGCTGACTCAGCCAAAGAGCACATCTGCCCTGTTGTTTTTACTACGATTCCCATCTAATCCTGCCCCCCGTTAATTATCTGTCGTCACCTGACAGTTAAGACACAAGGTGTCATGACACCAGTAATTTACCGTAAAAGGGTGGAGAGATACTTATTCCCCTCTTCATACCAGCGGGTTTACATGTATGGCTAAAGGCTACGGGGGGATTATTGCTGTGCCAGTGGTGGTCATGACCTAGGAGGTAGAGGTGAATCACTGTGAAGAGGTGTGTGTATGTGTGGCCGCGCATAACATCTCAAACCTCTGATCTTTAACAGAAAACAAGAGAAGAAATATTTTTCGCAGTATCTGCCTCAGGGCTGCACAACAAGTCTTCCAGTGTTAAAAAGTGGGGATTGGACACATTTTAACTGCAGCATCTGTTGATTTTAGAAACAGGAGTTAATTGACCTATCAGGTCTTTCCGGTTCTTCATTGGATTTGGGAAAGTTTACACTCCAACAACCTCAGCAAATGTTACCTCAGATAGCTTTACTTTTCCCCAAACATATGGTTTAGTCCTCATCCTAAAAACTCTGTTCTCTAATGTTAAAAGTGAAACTGTCTGAAAATATGAACAAGCAAGATAAGCAGGGTTGTGTTAGAATGAATTAACAGCCTGACCTTACATTTTTCTTCTCATAATACTAGAACTAACTAGCGTTATGCTTCAATGAAAAGAACACTGTTGTTTCGTTATTTCCATGTCTTTTACATGGATCATCACCTGGTGAGGATGCTGACTTGTTGCCTGACACATGCAGCTTTAGCCTCAGTCTTTTAGCAAAATATCATGTATGTAGCCATCAAGTTTATTTCTAAGGACCCTTTACCAAGGCTTTTGTTTTAAAATGAGTCAGCTGGAAACATTAAAAAGTCAGTTGGAGATGAAATCTGACAGCAAAAGTTGTAATTTAAGACAGCAAAATTAACAGTTGTGGCTAAAAATGAGGAGCCTGATTTTGTGTATCTCTGTATCAAATTGAAAACCCATTGTTACAAAAATTCCCAAGAACTTTGATGGTAAATCTGCCACCGTTATCAGTGCAAACTGTATAGGTACGAGAAAAGGAAAGCTGGTCAATTAAATATCCACAATTTTGTTGTGTAGGACAGGATTCAGTTTCCCCTTTGCTCCCTTGTAAATGTGGGTGTGTGCATGTGTGACAAAGGCAGAGGTATTGTGTGAGGATGCATAAATGCTGCTGTGATAAACAGTGTGAGCTGTGTGTGTGCGTGTGTGATTCATCACCTCAGACTCATTACAGGAAAACACATCAGAGACTCTGTAGAATTCTGGATCCAAGTCAGGAATGGCCGGCGCTGGGTTGAATATTGTCTTTACTGTAACAAGAAACCAGGCTGTAATCTATTTTATTGACCACAGTGTCTTCATTCCATCATTGTAATCAACAGGGCACTCAGTATAACATGCAGTCATTAACAAGAGTTAAAAAAATATAATTGATATCAATAATAAACCCAGTTATAGTTGCCAGCTTGCTTTTTCAAACTATACAATTTTGTAAATGTCCCTCAGTATCACCTTTTACAGTTGTGTTATGTTTCTTTCCCATTTGCTAAGCTTCACTGTCAAGGTCTGGCATTACCTTAATTAAACTTGCAATGGGAACAAAGGTTAGTGGGCTATTGCTAGGGATTGCTCTCGCAGGCAAAGCTCAATTGGATAAGCTTCTATAAAAAAGATACGTTTTAAACGATTAAATTAGCACTCCCCGCAAAAGAACACTACAGAAAAAAAAAGGCTAGTGGAAACGGCCTCACAGCCTGTAGCTTTTTGTAGTACACTGTAACCCCTGCAGTTCCTGGACTGTGTGTGTGAAAAAGATAAAACATGAGGTACATAACCCTATATATGTGTGTCAGTGTGTGGGTGAGATGAGTTGTGACCCTTTCTTTGTGTGTTAAGGAGTGCAAGAGAGGGAGAGAGTGAGAGAGAGCAAGAGTGTTTGTCATAAGTAATCCTCTGTACGTGTTGCACATCACTGTCTTATGCATATTCATGAGCATAGAGCATTAATGCATCTAATACCATGATTTCTGTGTATGTGTGAGGATAAGCCCAGCTTGACGAAGCGATTAATTCTGATATCTCTGTGTACAAAATAAAGCCTCATGAAAGTGCGTTTTTTGTATGTTTCTGTGTGTGTGTGTGTGAGTGAAATATATGTTCAGCATGGGTGACATCAAAGTCTGTTGTGCAAAAGTGTGTGCCTAGTTGCTGTGTGTGTGTGTGTGTTTGCGTGGGCACATGAGAGAGCAGCTGCGTGGGTTTGTGCCGGGCTATGGCCACCTGGCGCTTTGAGGTGGATACTGGGCTGCTTGCAAGTAAAAGTGGAAATAATGTCTCTCTTTTTTAACAAACACTCATACTGTACTATATGTACACTCACATGAGCAAAAGTCATGTCACAAAAAAGTGACATTGCGCTCTTTCCAACTGTTTTCTCTCTCTCTCTCTCTCTGTTAACTGAATTGATCCATCATTTCAGTTCCCTTAGACTAGTGCGACATCTCTGAAATGCGATGCCTCAATTTTGCATAAAGGAAAGCATCTCTGTCTTCTCCTTAACCTTTCTTTAGCCCTCTGTATCTGCTCAATATCTTATCTTCCACTAAAAACAGTTTTAAATGCTTCATATTCTTGTATTTCTTGCTATCTTCACTACTTAAAGGATGACGAAACTTTATGAACAACAGTGTGATACGTTTCTATTTGCTTACTAATCAGACAACAATACGTTTTATGTTAGTTCAGAGGTTTCACTGCCAATGAGACTACCAACACTCACACCTCTATAAGCTGCTTAAGGTCTCAGTGTAAATTAAGATATTGATATCAAGTGTTTAACAGCATACTACCAAATTGCACTTACTATTTTGAACTCCGAAGACAAAAAGAGTGCAGAGGCCAAGTGCTCACTCAGTTTCATATGCGGTGAGTTCAGGAATCCTTATAGAATAAGGCTGGCATTATTCTATTTTTTTGCTAGTGTCAACAAAAGCCATGACAATACAAAAACAAAATGTCTTTGAGTCTTTGTTACTTCCCTACTCTGACTGTGGCATTCAGATACAAACCCATTAGGTCCTACTGAAGAAGTAAATCTTTAAAAATTAGTCGCACATATAAACTTGTATATTCAGTATCTAAGTGATGTATACTTTTATAACAACATACACAAGAAGTCCTAGAGATGCCTAGAATCCTAAAAACTTTGAACATCTACAGTTCCATGGCAATTGAGGACTCAATCTGCTCATTAGGACTCTTTGATACCCTCCAGAACAGCTAAATGGACCCTGAGATGAGACTGCTTTGTAAACCTCATCATATAATTTCATTTTAAAAACAGGCTCAGTAATTTCCTTAAAAAGCTGGGCACTGGAGTTTTTAGAAACTATTAGCTGGCAGATCAATACACATTTAGTGCAGTAATGAGTATTTTCAGCAGCAGGACAGTGTACGTAGGACTGACTCAAAGTAAACTACTGTGTGTGTGTTCATGGTAATGAAGGACTATGTCATCCAGCTCAACAGTGTGGCTAACTGATGTGTTCTTAATAGTGACGATGGAGCTCTATGGCACTTGTTATTTAGATCAATTCTTTGTTGGTTTTGGTATTTTCGTGGAATTTGTTGGCAATAAGAAAAATACAGAGTAATACTAGCCATGTCCTCTAGGGTGCTCTTCAAAATCCAAAAAGCATTCACAGAAAAGAAACATTTTCCAGACACTTTTAGGCAGTCCAATAAAAAAAAAAGTACATTAAAAGCATTTATTGTATTTTCAAATTTGATGCCTTAGTGTATCTGAGTCTGATTGAACAAATGAAGAAACCTCTGGTGTAAAAGTGTAATTATACTCATATCATTATGCTTGTATTTATCTCTGCCCTAATGGAAGAGGTCAAAACATGTCAGAGTTTTAAACCATTAATATACCCAACTAAACAGAGACTTTCAGCACCTGTTTTGTTCTGCCTTGCTTTACTGTGGCCTGAAAAATTATTAATTTTATATAGATTATATTTATTTACATATTATATTATTGAAATCTTGAATCTGGAATGGAAGAGGTCAAAACATGTCAGAGTTTTAAACCATTAATATACCCAACTAAACAGAGACTTTCAGCACCTGTTTCAGCACCTGTTTTGTTCTGCCTTGCTTTACTGTGGCCTGAAAAATTATTAATTTTATATAGATTATATTTATTTACATATTATATTATTGACATCTTGAATCTCGCATCAATATAATGCATCAATATAAAAATCTGTTTATTCACTCCAGAAGTAATGCATTTTCTACCACTCACTTTTACAACTCTCTTCAGCTTAGAGTAAGAGCATTCGTCAATCTTTCCTCCTCTCCCTTGTCACATTTTTCTGTGTTCTGAGGAAACACACATGCATACCAAACGTGACGGCAAATAAGCACAACAATTGGACAGACATAAACACTATGCCGATTAAGCTTGGTTATGCTGTTGATTGGAGTAACTTATTTGGAGTAATTCACTGGCATTAAAAGACAACAATCAGTCACAACATCAAATGAAGCACTAACCACATACTGTATGTCATCTAAAAAGGACAAATAGAGAAAGTATCAATGAATCATGTAAAAGGCTTACTCATGCTGTTGTCTTACTCAGATTATTGTCAATAATCATATTATTATTTGTAGTCATGGAAGGAACTGGTAGGAAGTCTGATGCTGACTTTCACTATCTGCTGTCTTAGCTACCATCTGTGGTGTGACCAAAGTGTTTGCGTCAAGCATGTGACTTTAGTGCGGATGTCAACTTGATAGACCCAGTGCTCATGAAGTGTACATGCAATAAAACTGCTGAGGATGGAAACTTATCAATATGCACACAAGAGCAGCTTGTGTGAAACCCCAAATATACTGATGCATGAAGGAATCTGCCTCTTTGAACCAATGTACTACTGTAGACGTCAAATTAACCTGTGTCCTGGTGTCCGGTTGCTTTGTTTTGGTCTCCAGGTGTTAGTGAAACCACACAAATACACTGCAGCACACACACAGATACACACTCTCACAGCTGCTGGGACAGATGTGGTAATACTGTGATGTACGCATACTGAGTCACGTCTGGCTGAGTGTGTGTGCGTGTGTGTGTCATGACTCTGGGCTTTTTTACTAGGAGGTTCAAAGTCTGGTCGCACTTCTGCAGCCAGAACAGTCCAGAAAGTAGGTTGTTGCTGTGGTCAATTTAAGAGGAAAGGTAGATGGAAAACAATAGCAGAGGGAAAACGGAGTAAGACCGAGATCACTCACACGCGCTTACAAGCACACACACACACACACACACACACACACACACACACACACACACACACACACACACACACACACACACACACACACAAAAGAAATGAGTCATCATTGAGTATGTGAAAGGGCTTTAAGAGGCTCTAATTGCATCTGGGGAGAAATATAAAAGCGGCTTCTTGCTCAGACAAGGAAGAGGGGGAGGAAGACAGGGTAAAAACGGAACAAGAAAGAACGAGTCAAACTACACAACTCCTAAAATTTCCTTAAAATTAATTTAATTCACCTTACGTCTTTATATTAAATGGTTCTTTATTGAAATTTAAACAGTGAATAACCTTAAATGGCACAAAGGTAAGCAGTAAACTGCCCAAGGTTAAAAAAAAAAAAAAAAAAAAGTTTGGTTGTCAAAAACTGACCAATCATTAAAATTTCATAGAAAACAATGTAAGTAAGTGAAGCCTTGAAAGTTAATGCAAACATTCCTACAGATGCCCCAACCTTTTTTAATTACTTAAAAAACCCTGTCTATACAAAGGCAGTGTTAGAACAAACTGTGTTACTACACCCTCCGATGCATTACTAGGACAATACTGTGCTGCAGGGAGTACTACTGTATATTGCTATCAGAACAGTGAGAAAATAGCAAGTAACAAAGGAAGACAGACTGGTTGGTTAGGGCTTCATCCTACAGCAAGACAATGACGCTAAACATTAGAAGAAAAAGGACTACATGGTGACTTCAAATCATGGAAGACCAGCACAGTCTCCAGACTTAAACCCTGTGGAGCTGGTTTGGGATGAACTGGAAAGAAGGTGAAAGCAAAGCAAACTACAAGTGTGTTCGACAGCTGGATGAGTCAAAAATTTAGATTAAATTCAGTTCAACAAGAAGATTCCATGATTCCTTATTTTTAAAATCTCCAATTGTTTATTTGTTCTATGCTTTAATTTCATAAACACTGAGAAGTATCTCAGTGTTTGTGTTTATGAAATTATTTACATAATTCAGTAGAATTATGTATATTTAAACAACAGCTGGAGAAATCGAAGTGTTCTAAAACTTTTGACCGGTAGTGTATGCTTTCTTCTCAAATAATAACATGCAAGAGGAAAAAACTCTTCTTGATAGGTTATCTTGACAAGTGTTACTGAGAGCTGGCATCCACAGTACGTGTGGCTCAATGGTGACATTTGCGTAATTTGAGTGGTGCTTCACCCCTGCGTCATTAAATCTTCGCCGCCAAACCCATTAACACCCATTCTCTCCAGAGAACTCCATTTATGCAATGCTTTGGTGGAGCAATGTTGAGGTGGCATCTTTGCCAAGCATCTTTGCTTGCCTTGCCTCCCTCTTGGCACGCCATGCTAGGCCTATTCCCGTGGTCGACAAGGCGAGGAGGGGGGCTTGGGGAAAGAGGGTGGTGCTTGGCGAGGCCATCTGGGTATCCCATCTGGAACACGGTTATGGCTGCGACTCTTTTGTTCTGGCAGCCTGTAGCGAGTGTTTACCAACGACCCTGATGGCAGGGGCTAGAGGCTCTCCAGACGTCTCGAATGACGCGGAGGGATTCTAATAATAGGATGCTGTTAAAGATGATTACTTCAGTAACCTGGTTATCAAAAAAAGGTGGAGGGAAGGAAGGAACAGAGGGAGGGTGGTGGTCTAAAATAGGACTTTGTTTATGCAGGACTAAGAGGATCCTGTTGGCTTTTAGAAATGTGTAAGGACATGGTGCTTGATTTAGATAAAGAGTAGCAGGGACACAACAAATACTCGTGAAAATACTACAACTGTCCACTCCTCACACTTGATAAAGGGATACAAGTCAGTGGGAAGCCTTGCTAAAGACTGTAGGAAAGTGTAAATGTGGAATACAAACAGAAAAGTCAAACGACTGATTTAGAGGTATCTTCTCATCCCCTACTGTATTTTTCTATCCTACAAAATGGCATTGTATGACTTTAAAAAAGATAGATTGATAAATTAATAGATTAATAAAAGACAGACAAGTTCAGTGATCGTGAAGTATGTGCAGGTTTCATAAAATCACGTTTAAAGTGAGGCTATGTAAATTCTCCTGAACAGCAGCCACTGTGGCCACAAGGGGCAATGACTTGATTCTCTTAACTCAGTTGCTTTAAAATCAGCATGAGGGCTAGTCTATCTTTGAAAGAAAATCTAGATAAAATCATTGTTTTATCACAGATATATATCTTTGGCATTAGAAAACGTGGTATATAAGCAGAACATGTGGAGAAGAGTCACAAACTTTTCAACAAGTCAACAAACTTGTTCAGTAATGTCAGTTATACAGCAACATACATACAACATATATTCCCATCGCTAGCTAAAATTAGACACCATAAACTAATGGTCACACCAGACTAAGTGAGGATGTAGCAGCAAAACCCCCAAGTGTACTGAATTGAGCAAGAATGCATTTCATTGGTTAAGAAATAAATTTTTTATTTGTAATGTTTTTAATGCTGCCTGGAATTGAATTCAAAGTGGGATACTAAACTGCATCTTTTGATCTAATCCTTCCTCACAGAAAACAGGTGGTGAGAAGGAAACATAACAAAGCTGTAGTCAGCTTGAATTCACACCAAATGGAATGGATTCCGGTAGTTTTCCAAAATAAAAATGAATTCCAATTTCCCCAAAAATATACCTTCCATCCTGTTTGCTGGTCTACATTCCTACCGTACTTTACTGATTGGCTACCAGGCACATCACTGAAATGCTCTGTAATGAAAACACCAGCGTGAGGGCAGCTAGTTATTACTACTTGATCAGGCTCTCTTTCACATTATTTAATGTGTGACAAAAAACTCCTATTCAGGCCTATATGTTTAATTGTGTTCATAAAAAGTGCAGTGTCAAGAGAACTAATCAGTGAGCTTAGACAGATCAGCCCCACTGGCCAAAGAGGAGCGGGTTAAACGGGGTCGTGCATGAGGATTAAGAGAGAAGCAGTGTATATACTCATATTTTGGCAAAAATATGAGGGTTTGGAACATACTGAGGACACAGATGACTAGCAGGGAAGTTAATAGTATTGCAAAAGTGGTTTGAGAAATTTTATGGATATTTTGATACTTCTTTGGACACATTTTCTCTCTCTGCCACAATTAGGACCCATTGTAACACCATGAATCCAAATTGACCACAGGGCCTGTTCTCACTTACAGAACAAACTTTTTATAGCCACCTTTCAAGCCTAGAGTGTTTCTAAAGAAAGACTTTAGTTTGAGTATCACTTATATCGCTTAAAAGGCAGAATGCTTTCCGAATGTAAACAAAAGAGTACCCCCAACACCAAAACTAATTTTAATCTGCGATCACTCTCAAATTGCTTAACAAGTCTTTCAATACACAAACTGAGGAAAACTATATTTAATGACGCTGTTTAGAGTTTGTGTAACAGATGTAGAAGATGAGTTCCACAGTATCTTTTAGTCATGGTCAGTCAATCATCCACCCAAAATGACTTTTTATCAAAAAGTTTAACTATTCTACTATATATGTAAACAAATACCTATAATTTCTATGGACAAATTAAGGACTGATTGAGCCTAGACCACAGTAACCACAGGTGGTAAAAATAAACACATTTAATGGAATACAAATGTAACCACCTGTTCTGTATTATATAAGAGTAGGATTATAATACTTTGTCAAACGTTTTTTCATTTTTACCTAAAAAAACAAACTTTCTTGCTTCAGAAGGACCTGCACATGTGCTGTGGACACACCATCACATACAGTTCAGAGACACTCACTGACCTTTGTTCTCCTGAGCCATGCGTAGTGCCCGCAAGGATGTCTGTGGACTGATCTCCAGTTGGCAGACTAGCACTTTTGCATGACTGATGGCTGGAAGAGCTTTCTGCAGCTCCTCACTGCCCAGCAACATGTTGGCACCAGCCACAATCACAATGGCATTTTCACCTGCCCGTGGACACCAAGAGAGACATGTGCAGATTCAACAGCAACTATGTGATCACTGTGAGACTCCATGGAAACTCTCAAGTATTTAGTCTACATTATACAGCACGTATTGAGTATATACAGTGTCAAAAGGAGCTTAGATGACTCATCTGTAACCTAAACCGTCTGCCTTAAAGACCTTTGTTATGTATTACAAAATCACTGTCAATTTTAAATGTGCTGCAAATAAACTGTGATTCAGGTGCTTGTTGAAATGTCTTATTAATTCTTTAAGCATACACTCAATTTATCATTGAATTATAACCTTCAAATTACTTCAAATAAACCCAATTTAGAACACAACCATAATGTTGATGTATATCTCAGTTACTCTTTGGTTTGGTTTTTTCTTGAACTTTCTTTTCCATCAATTAAGGAAATAGCTGAACACATTTGATTGAATTGACCTTTTCACACAATGCAAAATAAAATGCGCATATTGTTTTATGGGTCATTATTTCGTAATTCTTAATCTCACACTTAACCACTGTCAATTAGAGCTCTGTCTTCTTTCGGAACATTGAATTTAAGCAGTTAACTGCAGGGCATAATAAGATATGAGGATGTACTTTTCTGACTATGTTAAATGAAAAAAAAAGTGGTGCAAATCCAAGAGGGCACACACACCTTGTGGAATTTTTACATCACCTGTATTTGCTACATGACAGAAATTGTTCTCCCCTTGGAAAGGTTTGGACTGTAGCAGATTGGAACCTTTGGATACTCAACATGGTTTGGTGCACGTAAGCATTTCATGATTGTGAATGTGTGTGTGGGTCTGGTGATTAGAGTTTTACAACTCAGAGAGTATGGTATTGGCTAGCACCAAAACCATTTACCTGCATCGTTGACAATGATGGAAGCAGTTCCTGTGGCTGCGTCAGAGGTCTGCCCTACAAAGTCTGAGACAGAGAGGAAAGATGAAAGGTACAAAACACTATTTGAAAGCATCCGTTATTTGTCTTTCTTGCAAAAAAAAATCTGTTGCTTTTCCGTCATGACAGTGTAGCCAAAAAAGTTTAGAACAACTTTCATCAAACAGCATCAAACACACCACTGAAAAACAAAATGTCAGAATAGTAATCACTACTAATTCTTTGGAGTGCATTTGGCTTAAGTCACTGTTTTTTGGCTATGATGAGACAGGCAACAAACATCTGGAGTCTGATATGTGCACCAAGCACAACTTTTGAGAAGCATCTTCATTTTTAACAAATCCCAGTGGTTTAACAATCACTGGCCATAACAATAGATAAACATTCCAGTGTATCCAAAAGCTTTGAGTAACTAAAAAGAATCAACAAAATGCAGACAAAAAAAACCCTTGCTCTGAATATGAACTTTCTGCTATGCACCATGGAAATGGGAACCAATTTTGCATGTAAGAAAAAAAAAAAAAAAAAAAAAAAATCTTACCTGTGTGTACATCATTGTCCTTGAAATTCTGGATGTAATTGTCTCCAAAGAAGTCTTTACCAACCTAGAAAAGATTGAAGGCAAAACGATTACAACAAAGAGAGTGTCAAGCGGGGTCAGACTTGGTTAGCGGCAACTTTTGAAAAGTGGTATACTCAAATCTCTGTTGAGTTGGATTTTCCTGTGCCCTGCCAGCATACTGGCATGGTGCCGCCGCCGAAAATGTGCAAAGACGAACACACAAAGTCAACAAACGCACACACGTGCAAACACACGACCAGCTGCGCCAAGCCTTGAAGACAAGATAACCCCGCCTTCACGCCTCTTCATACCCACCTCGCTTTCGTTTTCTTTTCCTCCTTCCACTCTTTCCCTGATCCGCACTGGGATGTCCACATCTGTAGCTACTTTGGGTTGTGGAAGGGGTCCCCACCTTGCCCCGAGGCGCCTACTTCGAACCCACGCTTTCCAAAAAACGTGCCAAGACGCGGGCACTTCTAGCTGCCTGTGATAGTGGGTTGGGATGGTATTGGCTGCTTGGCCCCATTCTCTTTGAAGAGTGGCCTTCTGTCTTCGATGTTTTTGACAAGCCCGGGTTATCTATTTTTGGGTTCTCCCCATGCCCGGAGAGCTCCTTCCGCACTGGGTTGTTATCGATTGGGCCTCTTTGTTCTGACAGAGGTGGGGCTTCGGTGCTTTAGTGCTCAGGTTGAAAGGCAACACTGAGCTTACTGATTGGAGACTCGGGGTTGTACGGTATGGGAATAGGCTTGTTTGAAGGCACGCAAGTGTGGGTGGGCGTATGCATGCGGTATGGTATTGATCAAGAGAAAATGAGGCATGGAGAGTTGATGTGGTGAAATGACTGAAGTGTGAACGAAGCTATAAGGTTTTGGGGAGTTGTTAACTAGTTGGTGGACTATGGTAGCTGATGGCTGATTATATGTACTGAGTAAGACGTGGATGAGCCAAAGGTTGGACAAGCAAAAGTATCTTTTTTTCTACAGACAAGGACATATTCATACTGTGATCCAACCTAACACATACTGTAACACAAACTGATATAGCATAGCAGCAATGTAGGGCTGCAAACTTGACTGGGCTGTCATACCTTGCAGACCATAGCGGTTTTGGCCCCCAGTCTGGCAGCCTGTATGCACTGGTTTGCCCCTTTTCCTCCAAAGCCGATGAAGAACTTGTGACCATGGATGGTTTCCCCTGCTTTGGGTAGCCTTGTTGCCTGGCTGAGGGAAAAAAAAACAAAGCAGTGAGCACAATTTTAAGGAGTACATATTCACAAAAAGAACCTCACAGGATTTAGGTGACAAAAAAATTAAAGAGTCCTCTCCTTAAAGGAATGCTTTGCTTGGATTATGAATTTTAATTTGGTTTTTTCATCTCAACAGTTTGTTCACACTGCATATAAAGTTTGCAAATTGTACATCAAACTTTAAAAAAAGGTTTTGTTTGTTTGGCATTTTGAGTGTTCTACATTGAAACCATGGAGTAAAGGGGGATGTCAAAATGTGAAGATAACCCTTCAGGGCCAAATCCTTCCCTTCTTAAGCTATTTATTTATCACTGTTAAATGTGCAAAAACACACAAACAAGAGGTTTCTGTGGAGTCTGCAGAGGATTATATCTTTTGGTCCATAGGAAGGTCTTTCAAAGAAAGGTCAACAAAATACTAATCTTTTCACTTTGGGTATATATTGCTTCATCACTCTGAAAAGTAGTATAGATATTTTACCTAGACATTCAGCCAGAGTAACCATGCAAGTGTCTCCAACTTTGCAAATGATGCAACCCGAAAAACCCACAGATGTCTCAACTTGACACTGGCCACACTAGTAATGCCTGACTCATCAGGGTTAGGTAAAGTCCAGCCCCTCCCCTCAAGGTTCATATGCCACAGGTGGGTGCCCTCAGGAGGAGCTGTCTGTTCCCTGATTTCTCCAATCAAAGAGTCCAGGTTGGTGGTGAGTAACATGGGGGGAGAGACTATAGACAGCTTCCTACTGTACGTCAGGATGCTGTGGTTTGGCCTAAGACCAGCGCTGCCCAGGGCCAAAGGGTTTGTGGATGGCAAAATTTTGTCATAAACTTGTTTTTCACCCTGTTGTTGCTTTTTGTTTTTAAACTGGTGTGTGAGAGCGTGTGTGAGAATGTGTGTTAGTGGCAGGTGTGCTGTTACAGTAAGTTCACTCAATCCCAGGATTTCCAGTAACTGAGATGCTGGTGGCAAACACTGGAGGTTGTTATAAATGCTGCTGTTTTTCAGCGGCGTGTGAAAACACTAAGATGCCCAAAGCTATAACAGGATGTAAGGCCAGAGAGGCTAAAATGTGGTAAGAAGGAAATGGAACAAAGGTCAAACACATGTAAATACACACGCACACACACCTCCTCAACACACACATTACCTTCTACTTCTTGGTGCAGCTGTCTTATTAAAATTTTCCCACCTTTGTCACTGTTGTGTGACTTTTGGTAGGAAAAGAAGTGCTTGCACACTGAAAATATTAGGAGGTTATTTTTCATAGTGGTTACTATGTCCATATACACTATATCACTAATGTGATAGGCTATGTGTTAACAATTGGGCTAAAAACCAGAAAACATGCCTAAGGCAGAATACATCACAACACAATGCATAATAAATAGACAAGACAATACACATATGTTATTTGAAAACACAACAAAAATATTGCAAAAATACAGCAAAGACATTATGAAATTACATCCCTCAAAATTTCTACTGCGGAAAAATATCAACCTGTCCTGGGTGAAACCTGCCCCTCACTCACTCAATGCATGTCTATCAAGAGAAAAAAAGAGAGATTGATACCACTCTCATGTCTATATGATAAATATAAGAAATACCACCAGCAACTGGTTAGCTTAGCTTAACACAAAGACTCAAAACCTGTTGAAACAGCTGGATTGGCTCTGTCCAAAAGTAACAAAATAGATAAATACCAATACCTTTAATGCTCACTGATTTACACATTATATCTTGCTTGTGCGAAGTTGCCAGGCTCACAGAGACGACAAAACAGGAAGTCTGGACGAGAAACAGTCACATATATAACAACCTATAAAACCACAATGTGTTGTTTATATGCTTTGGTTTTCATATGCATCAAACAAACACCCAATCAAGTCAGGAACCAATGATCTCCCTTCATATTTTATAAAAATGCCCAGGAGACTGATGTGTCATGGTTTGTCTTGACATTTGAATGCTCATGACAACTATTAAGATATTCTTAAAATGGTGATAGTTGATGAGCACAACCTTTGTCAATAATAAAAACACTGTCAACATAAAGTTTTAACCTAATGACTCCACATTGGGTCTACAGCCACCTGAAGCCGGATAACTGGCAGGTAAGATAAACAGATATCCAAATTCTTAAATAAACCCACCCACGGTTCTTCATGCCCAGAGAGACACTTGGCTATTGTTGTCTGTGGTGAGTGCACCAAACAAACAGGGCAGTTATGTGCTAAAGTGCAACCTCAGTGCGTTTTCTCCCACGGAACCAAAAGGCCAAAGCAGGTGTTCAGTGACGTATAGTGTTTGCTTTAAGGCTGTTTCTCGCTTCCCTCCCCTCCGTCTCTATTAAAGTCATTCCTCAGCTGTTGGTGAGCAGCAAGGGGAAGTAGACATGGACAAAAACAAATTGAAATGCTGTTTTCCGAAGTTTCCAAAGCTTGTCTTTCTGGTTCCAAACACAATCTCCAAATGAACTTACCACTTGCAAAATAAGACACAGAGTGAGATCAAGCTTTTGCCTATATTAATCAAAATGTTATAAAATTACATACGAATAAATATGAATACTACATGATAAAACTGATCACAAAAAAATTTAAGCGTGATAACCTTCAGCTCATATTGTGACTCAGACAAGTAGTTTTTCAACGCACCATTATGGGGAGACAGTTTGTTCTCATCTTGAATAATTGTCCTTGTCCATGAAGGTCTCCGTAGCTGAAGCTCCAGTAAATCAGGACAAGGTGAAGGGACTTAACAAAGAACAGGTCAAGCAAAGACAGCATACCTTTCATGGACACCGTGAGCTGTTTCGCTTACAAGAGGTGCAGTGTCAGAGTAGGATGTGGGTATTTATTTTTGTGTAGTAAGAGCAATTGTTGGAGCCATGTACATGTTGCTATTATTCCCTCGATTGTCAGAAATGGCATATATCAGGGGATATAATCAGCCACTTATCAACCTATTCAGTGTCTGAGCTCGTTGGTGCTTACGGAAGCTTCATAACTTTGTTTCATGTTTTGTTACATTTACATAAAAGGTTGCTAGACAGATCTCTTATGGTATAGAAAAATTCTATAGTAGCTAGGGCTGCAACTAACCTCAATTTTCATTATTAATTAATTAACTTCTTATTTTCTTAATTAACTGATTAATCTTTTGGTCTGTAAAATGTCAGCAAACTGTTAAAAATGCCCACCACAAGATCCCGGAGCCCATGGTCACTTTTTCAGATGTCTTGTTTTATCCAACTAACATTCCTAAGCCCACATAAAAGAGTGAGAAAAACAGAAAATATTCACATCTGAGACGCTGGAACCAATAAATTCATTCCATTGTTCTTTAAAAAAAAATTTTTAAGATTTGTTGATTATCAAAATTGTCGCAGATTCATTTCTTTTGTCAATTGACTAATTAATTAATTGAGTGTTACTAACCAAGATTATGCACTGAGGAATCTTTTGATAAATAGTTACACAAAGAAATAGGAGTTAATGAACAGACACCCATGGCATTAGAACCATTCTATTAAAACATTAAATAAAGGTGTGATTACTGTGCTTTAATAGAAACAATCCTGTGGATAATTTTGCTTCTGCTCCATAATTTGGGAAACTCAAATTATGGAGTTTCAATGAGCAGGTGAAAAGTGTCTCCACTCAGTAAGCTGTAGCAGTAGGGGGCACTGTATGGCTTTGAGAATGGGTTAAAATCGTGAACAGCTCTGCTCCTCCTCTTGAGCATTGCAGATAGTAGATAATTAAACATAACCTTTTACTACCAAACAACATGCTGTAAAACAGCAGCATAGTGTGCACTACAGCCTGACTGAGATCTGTGGTACACTTGAATGTTTGCTGAGCAATACAAAAGCAGAAAGAGGCAGAACGTGAGAGTGTGTCTGTGTGTGTATACAGTGTGCGTGCCTCCACTGTCAGTCAGTCAGTTGTACTGCAACCCAAACACTGGCTGTTCAAGACAAATGAATTTTTAACTTCAAAGCCATGCATCACTTTGAAGGGCTGTGAATGTATTCCAACTACCCTCCCCTATCTGCATTCTGACCTCCACCCAAAAAGCCCCAACCCCACACATAAATACACATATACTTGCCAAAAACAGGCCATTTCCCGTTAGCTTATTAGGGTCTTAATTGACAACTCCTGCCCTTCAAAGCAGAAATTCATTGGTTGAATTGTTAATGAGCAACAAAATAAATACTTGGCCAAAAACCCCCAGTAGGAGAAGGCATATGTTTTTGATAAATGGGGACTTGTGGAAAAGTTTGAGCGACAACTAAAATGTGACAACTTGACATGGAGTGTGCGCTTGCAAAAATGCCATAAAACTTTTCTCCCAGCAGCACAGATTGTGGTTGATCTCCATTTGCTGGCACCCAGGTGACAGTTACTTTCCCCAATTTCACATAAAAATATAATACAAACTGTACAACAAAACTGTCGTAGAAGCAAAACAAACATGTTTCTTCAAACCGAGAGGAAGACATTTAGTTGGCTGGAGCCCATAAAGACTTTTGACATTGTATTTACTTTATGTGTCTTTTGAGATCATTCCTCACAAAGGTTATGGTAAATGAGGTAAATGAGGGTGACAAATTGTTTTCAACTAACCCATTGTGCTGGAGGTGATGACTAACGATTTGTGGGAATGGATCCTACTTGGCTCAACAAATCTCTCCACTTATAA
Organism: Xiphias gladius; assembly: GCF_016859285.1. Lineage (NCBI taxonomy): Eukaryota > Metazoa > Chordata > Actinopteri > Istiophoriformes > Xiphiidae > Xiphias > Xiphias gladius. Next base: position 5,497,688 of record NC_053409.1, on the reverse strand, counting down.
GGATGATGCAACACTGACATTTTAGTAAGCAGTAATTATACCAGATCATCTGCACACTTTAAATCTTTGAAACCTGAGCCAGATTACCATGGGATGGTCACACCTCCATTAATGCAGGTATACAACCTGCAGCAGTATCTAATCAATTTTAATATCTTAAAACAGCAGCTCATGTATCGTGAAAAACTATTTTTGCAACTGGCAGTAAGTGCTCTTAGATTCAAAGGATTTAGCTAAAGGATTAAAACTTGAAGTCTGCCTGCCATTATTACCTACTGGCCAAAAGCTGTTAGACCAAACACTGTTAGACCACAGATGTTCTCTATAACATTTTGGACTTTTAGGACAAATACTGAAAATGCAGTGGCATTATCTAACTTTAGACCACTTCCTCTATTCTTGTTTGACAGGACTGCGCAGTCCATTTCAAGCCGTGATGGAAAACACCCTTCAACCCATATGTCTTATTTTCCACAAGCCTGCATGTCAAAATAGAATCCCTGAAGGAAAATGGTGCTTGTGATGGTGGTGGTTAATAATAATAAAAAAGGGAAACAATGTTTTAAACAAAGACAATAGATTGTTCGCTATTCCCTACCCCTCTTACTGTTGCCATGTCTGCTGTGTTTTCCATTCCTGCGCAGTACATGATGCAGTTTAAAAAGATAATGGCAGATTTACCACTTGAAATTCTTAGTAATTTTTGAAACATTGATTTCAGACAGGTACACAAAAGCAGCTTTCTCATTTCTAGCTTTAACTGGTAATTTTGCTATCTGAAATGACAACTGCTGCTGGCAGATTTTGTCAGCTATAGCTAGCTAGCTAATTAAGCTAATATTAGCTGTCTCTCCGACTGACATTTCAATGTTTGCTGCTGACTCATTTAAAAATAAGAAACATGAAAAAGTTTTCAGTTTTAACATACAAGAGAAATTAAGGATGAGGATTAACTGATGTACTTGCAAAATGTATTGCTTTCCCAAAACTTTTCATAATACAATAAAGGGCAGGATAGAGCTGCTAATGTTAGCCTGAACTTTGATAAGAGCAAGAAGCTTCCACACAGCTGGAACAGTACATAGTTAATGTACAGCTGTGACCTTTCATCACACATTATGACCTTGTGCAGACATGATTTGTTTTAAGTTTTAACTTTGACTTTTCCTTCTTAGACTGTTTTAACTTAAGTATTTTTAGAGGCATAAACTAGAAAAAAGTTATAATAAATAAAAATAATTTTACATGACAAAAATATTTCCTTTTCTTTTCTCATTCCTTAAATCATCTCTTGACGCTTCATGTTCATCTTGGGACCCATGGAGGTTCCCGACCAATAAGTTGGGAACCACTGGTTTGAAAGACAGCTGAATGGTTGAAATTTTTGGCACCTTTGAATATTAAGTACAGAATTAAAAATATCTTCAGAAATGAAGGCAAACTAACCAATTTTGTATAATCAAAATATTCTAATAAAATTTCCAAGGTTAAAGAACTAAATAAAATAAAATTAGAAAACTTGCAAAATAGTGAAGTAATGTTAACATAAAATGTAACCCAGAGACACTTATTGGCACCTTTTACTAATATTTGGTTGCAGAGCCTTTGGCAACAATGACAGCCTCTAAATGTTTCTTGTAGCCATCTAGAAGCTTCCTGCACCTGTCTGTTGGTAGTTTCTGCCACTCTTCCATTTCTATGCATTCAAGCTTTTTTTAGTTTTTTTGGGAGTCCTTTTTGCAATGGCAGATTTCAGCTCTCTCTAAAGGATTTCAATGGGATTTAGGTCAAGACTCATTGCTGGCCAATTTAAAGCAGTCCAACTGTTACTTTTACTGCTAGATGTGTGCTTTTGGTCTTTGTCCTGCTGAAAGACCCAAACCCTTCGCCTCAAACCTGATTTCATCATTCCTTTTGATACATTCAATGACTCCAGTACCAGACGCAGCAAAGTGGCCCAACAGCATGATAGAACCTCCACCATGCTTTACTGTAGGTAGGGTGTTCTTTTCCTTATGGGCTTCAATTCATCGCCTATAAAAAAACTGATGCACTGCATTCCCAAATAGCTCTACTTTGGTTTCATCAGTCCGTAGAACATTATCCCAGAAAGACTATGGCTTATCTATGAAAGTTTTTGGAAACATTAATCTTACCTTTTTCTGCCTTTCTTTCAATATAACATAGGGCCCCATGGGTGGAGGCCAATGAGGAGGTGGCCTTCACCCATGGGGCCCTATGTGGACGTGTTTTTTGATAATAGAATTTCTGATGCTGTCAGACAGTTCTCTTGTCTTTGCCATTGTGAAAAATAAACTGAAAACAATCAGCCCCTTTTTATGCAGTAAAACCATCATTCAGTGGTTAATGCAGGTCATGTGAACACTGAAAACTAAGCACAAATGAGTCTGATTTGTTTTTTATTTTGTTTGAAGAAATCGTTTAAATTAATCAAAAGGGTGTCAATAATTGTGTCAAGCGTCCATTTTATGTCTGTATTTTTTATTTCACAATATGAAACCCTTTTTTGTTGTTCAGTAACTATGGAGATTTTTTAAATATTCTGATAATACCAAATTGGCTCATTTGCATTTATTTATTTAGATATCTGAAATACTGAAATAATTCATAGAGATTATTATATACACATATCATTAGACATTTTAAAAAATAATAATTTTTTAATAAATATATATCAAACAAATCAGTCCTAGAAATCTTTTCCAGCCCCATTAACATATTGTGCAATGCCACATAGGATCTTGACCCAAAGGTTGAGAAACTCTACTTTAAATTTTTGAAATACATGTCCTAATATGGCAACGAAAATTTGTCTGAGGGGCTGCTTCCTGTTGGGCCCACCTGAGGAAGCAGAGGTGTTTCCTGAACCAGATTTAGCTAGAGATTTTGTATCCAGTCGTCTTATTAAAATATATGGTTGACCTGTGGTAATTTCAGAAAGCACACAGAGCACTGACACAACTTGCTTCACTCACTAGCAGCAATTTAGTAGACAAGATAAATAAGGGCTAGATTTACTCACCTGACCAAGTCAGTCATACAGGAGCCAACCACCATCACATCAAAAGCCTCTTCAGTCATGATCTGATTAAGATACACATTAGTGTTATTTCTTTAGTAACAACACTCATTTCTGGGTATGAAATATCTGAAAGAGTTTTCATTTAAATTATGTGTTGATAATTTAGGAGATTCTTGAATTTGTAAACATTCGTCCAGCCTTTCGTGTAAAACCTTTTCATAAACAAGGACAAAATCTAAAGCATAGCAGACCCCTTGGGCGCATTACAGGCAAAATATGTAAACTAGTTTCCTGCAGCCTCCAAACAAAAATCACTTGATAATATTTATCTCCCACATTAGCATGAGCTCAAATGAAACAAGGAAGAAGGTAAAAATAGAGCCTTCATTGCTGGCTGAGTTGGACAGGTTCCAGTCTTCTTGGGGGTGGAGAGATGTGGGGGTATTTCAATGCTACACCCCATAGCCCAGCAAAGTCTTTAATTAATTCAATCCTCAGCTTGTATCAGAGCTAATGCTAGTGTGTTAATCTCTTCCAATCTCTTCCTAGGCAGTGAAAGACTTGGAAAGCCTGGCCGCTGGCTGTAGAATGGCTCAATTCTCTCTCCTACATCTCGCAGTATATTGTCTTCCCTCTGCAGGCATGAAAAGCTAGCCTAGAACCCTCCACATCTCCACTTGAGGAGCATATTGTGAGAACTGCATCGTCTGACCACTTGGACCAGCAAGGAACCCTCCCTTGCTTGTTGAATATAAAACTGAATTAAGAAGTGTTTGTACATACAGCTTAATGTAAAATTTGTTTAACCATTACACACTGACTACACCTTAACAAAAGGTTCCCCTCAGCCTCAGGCAAAACACTATATATGACAAATTAATGAATAAAGTGATGATTTAAGAGTTTGCACACACGTTTGGGACTAATTGAACAAAGCATGATCTAAAATTACTCTGTCATACCTGCAAACAGTTTAGTCTAAATGCAAATCAAAGTTGCACACAGTGGGTTACACAATTTAAACTGAGTTGAAAGCAAAACCGAGAAGAAAATGTTGTTGGACCCATTTTATATAACTTGTAAGATTACATATTTTGCCTATGTCTGGCTACGCAGTCAAGACTTAACTGGATAATGATTGTTATTACAATGATATGACCATTTATGTTTAATCAAAATGTTTTTCAGAAGTTTAGATAATGACTATAATCACCAGAATACTTCTTTTACTGTCATTCAACCCCCACCCCCTGAAAAACATACACACCTAGTTTGCAAAGGGTTCTTTTTTTATTCCCAGTGTCATATTTTCCTAACCATTTAAGAATACTCAAAAGAAAACTAAATTGTAACTGAATTTTGAACTAATAAGTCAACCCCTTGAATTTCATTTATTGACTTACACCAGTAATTGTTGGATGATAACCACCTAAATCTATTTTACCATTGCTGTTTCCACTGGATCCTTTGAGAGTTATTCTGAACCACCCCCATGAAGGTGGAATTTCCCAGTTGTGAATCAGGCCAGCTGCTCTCATTAGAAACACCACTGGTCTGATTTTACAAAGACAATTTTTATGGCTTTGTCCTCATCTTTCGTTTTTACATTAGTAAGAGTTATACTATTTGCACAAAACCAACACATTTCAGGTGATGTTTCACATCACACCTTGAATGCCTTTGTGTCTTTGAGGTTTTTTTTGATGGGCTGTTATTTGTACAGGAAAATAAATGCCAAACTGCCATCCACCCTGTTTGGCCAACGTTTTGTCATGTTGAATTTGTATACGTACTATAAGATTTTTTTTGTCTAAATCAATAAATATTTCTGTATAAATACAAGAGAAACATATATTTGTATATAAATATGTAACATAATTATACACATAGTTATGTAATTAAAGTACTTAAGCTAGTACTTCCTCACTTTTGTACTTAAGCGGATGCCTAAATACTTACTAAAGTATTATAAATAAAAATACTTATGAATAATGCAGTGCTAAATTGTTGCCGTATTCACCTGTAAGATGTACCCAATGTTAAGTTCACAGCTAGCTTTACCAATGCATGAAATGATAGGCAATATAAATTCAAGCAATACAGCATGTAATATGCTGTATTGCACAGATGCATATGACCGCACTGTGCAAATAGCAAATTTATTGGTGTCAGATAAACATCCCAATGTGACAAAATGGAAATATCATGCTAACTTTAAAGCAACTACGTGTGGAGCCAAACATTCTTTCTAACTCTGATAATAATAGGAGTATTGTGGATTAAATTTCCAAAAATTCAAATTGAATATGACCCATCTTAATTAGATGAAGGTTAGGTCAAATAAAGTGTGCTGAGACAAAGTAGCTTTACCTGAAATTAATTACTTGAAATACAAATTCGGTCTTGCAAAATGAACAACTGAACACCAACTAAAGACAAGTGACGGTCAAAGTGCATAGTGACAGCTGCATGACGTTGTGGCTATTGCCAGAACCATTGCAGTCACTGAATCGGTGCACACGCATTTAGTGTTTCTTAAAATTGTTTAGGTATAATTATTTCGAGCGATACATTCTTTATGAGTAATATATCACCGAGAAATTTGTCCCCGAGAATGGAAGCACTCATTGTGTCAACAGGCATTATTACAGACTGCTAAGTACGGTGCTATCAAAAGGACCCAAACAACATGTACCGGAAATTTTGAGAGAATGAAGTAAACATTGGAGTTAACGCTCAAATTATCTGACTTCCTGCTATTTCAGGTACTCCTAATGATGTAATTAAATTGACAATAATGAACAGATTATATTTCTAGAAAGCTGAACGTTCAAATTGTGGGCAATTTGAAGCTACATTTTGTGGTAAGCTAACAGTGGCTAAGAATGCCAAGCTTACTAGCACTTACATCGTGATACAAACTGGCGTACAGACTAATTCCCCACCAACTACTGAATGTAACAATTAACGCTAACCGAGGTACAGGGCATCAGCTTATACTGGTACTAAGTTATGTGTTTTCCATGAAATGTGGCCAGTCTACAGGGCAATTTATACTGAGGGAGAGGGGGCAAGCAGTGTCATAGCTAAATTTGTTTTCCTGACACTTCTTGGTCATTAACAGTTACATACTTTAGTTACATTTATTATCACCATGTGATTAATAAAACGTCCAGGAATATGGAGGTAAATAAACATGACTTGCGCCAGAAAGCCAAAATTTTAGAATAGGAAACCGATTCTGACGCGCATACAAAAGTTTCCATGACACCAGGAAATGACAGATAAAAATGATACTGCCACCTACGTGATGTGGCTCACGTCCTTTGAATGTTCAACACAAATGCATGCTTTTGCTTTGTAAAATACGGATGGGATAAATAACGTGAAAGCATTTCCGTAAAGTGTTACTGTATCTCCACAGACTCCTCAGAGTGGATAAAATGAATAACATGTCACCTGAGGTTGCACTGCACCGCATCTCACCTGAATTGCGGCCCTTGCTGTGTAGCGTGGTGAGGAACGGCCGTGTGGGACTGGACTCCACAAACTGTCTCCGTGTCACAGACCTCAAAACTGGGTGAGGCATAGTTCTGCACCAAAAATACCTTAAGTGAAACACAGGATCCATTCAGTGTAATTTGCTCTGCAGTGGTGCTGCAATGAGTGACATGTAAGGCAAACCCCGTAAACATAAAATTGTGTTCAAATTGTGCGAAGAGTGGGAATAACGTATAGTTTTTGAGGTATATCTGAGTGATAACCTTACTGTTCCTCAACATAGCAGCACGGAAGTCTAGTGGATACTACTTAAGGTTTATGTGAAGGCCATTTATTATATATTCCAATTTTGTTTTTGAGAAATGGTGTTTTTTTTTGTTTTTTTTTAGTATGGTTTTAACAAATTCAGAATGCTTACTAGTTGAAAACACTGAGCGAAAGTTAATGAATTCATGTAAGATTGGCCCAATAACTGACAGTGAAGCATTTAAACTGATCAATGTGTTATTAAGATTCTCTAAAACATAATTTTAGATCAAAGTTGCCAGCACAATTTTAAGATCAGTGACTGGATGGTATTGCCAGCTATCTTCCCAAATTCTCCTAGGGAGTCTGTTTTTAGGTGTTTATAAGCACAGTCCTTTACCTTTTGACTTTTTATTAAAGAAGTAGTTATTTTCTAATATATGTTTTCAACAACAACATCACAGATATTGACATTTGACCCATGACACATTCAGCTTTGTTACAGTTCGTTCTTATTATGGCCGTTGTGGATGACATGATGAGGCTTTGCAGTGGATTGTGGTCCCCATAATGAAATGTGCTATATTAATGAAGTTTGGTTTTAACAGTGGTGCTTGCTATTCATGACAAACTAGTAAGAAAACTGCATGGCAGTTGAAGGAGATTGTCTTGAAGAGAGGGGAGGTTTTTTGGACTGACTGTTGCTAAGCAAATTAAAGAACAATCCAAATGATCTTGCAGTAACACTAAAAACTCACTGTCATTAGTTGTTGAAATTCACACACAGTGGCTTTAAAAGTAACTTCAATCTTATTCACCTAAAAATAGAGATACCAGGTATTGTAAATGATAATTTTAACCAAAATAAACATATGATAGAGATATATAAAATTTTGATGAGTTTTAAATTAATTGCACAAATATGTAATGTGAATCAGGTTACATTATATGACATTTTCTGAGCTTACCTTTCTAATTCAAATTTACCATTCACCAGTTAACCATTCATTGTTTTTATCTACAGAGTAGGATTTCTCAGATTTGAAATTTTCTTTCTGCTTTCCTCACTGTAACTACAAAATTCCTCATCAGTATTTATTTATTACCTCTGCCAAGGAGGTTATGTTTTCACCTGTGTCTCTTTGTTGGTTTATTAGTTTATTTGTCAGCACGATGACACAGAAAGTATTGAACCATTGTGCACCAAACTTGGTGGAGGGATGGGGCAAGGGCCAGGGAAGAACCCATTAAATTTTGTTGCAGATCTGGTTTAAGGGGTAGATCAAAGAATTCTTTTTAATTTTTAAAAAATTTTTATTTCCTTAAAATTGCGAGATAAGGCATTGGTGGAGGTATGCGCTCTACTGAGTGCAATTCCAGTTTATTTATGAGTTCACGTTTAAAAAAAAAAAAAAAAAATCATAATACCCTCACCAGGTGCATGCAGGTTAAGTCAGAGAAAAAATGTTCATAATCTAAATCCTTTTGAAACAAGCTAACTTTATACCTAATTTGCCTCTTTGTCGTCATTAAACAATTTAAAAGTTTATTGAAGTTATTGCGGTTTACTGGATTACTTCTGTGCCACACTTACCTCGTAAAGTTTGTCAACACACAAGGCTTTAAGCTGAAACTGAAAGATGACATAAAAATAAAGCAGTGTATTGGTGCTGTGAAAAACACAGTGCTAGGTTTGCTTCATATTCAGTGATATTGTGTGTTTTAATTAATTATAAAGCTTGTGGATATCTACTTTCTTTTAATATTCAAGATTGACTGTGACTGCCGAACTTTTTTTGTTGTTTTTAATAACCCCCATGTTCAGATGTACTACTCTGACTCCTGGTCCTTGCTGTGATCGCTTCAAACTTCACATCCCCTATGCTGGAGAAACCCTGAAATGTAAGTAAATGAGTCACTCACTCTCCTGTTTGCCATTTTCAAATTAATCAGATAAGTTTAGCCTCTAATGTTGGTTGAATAAATAACCACTGATATTTATTGAGTCTTGAGTTGATGCGTAGTTGTTACTGTTGGCTTTTGAGAAAATAATTTTGGGAGAGAAACTATTAGCAAACATTGCTTTGCTTGTCTTAAAGTGGAGTAGTAGATAAGGAACTCTGGGTCAGCTAAAGCTCACTGCGGTCTTAAAATCAGACTTGTCTATTAGAATGTATCTATCACTATACTCAATATACTAATATATTAATTACCAGGAAATTGAAATTGACGTAGAAAAGTTATAAATGTAATCATGCTGATTGAACAATTAATGTCACTTTTGATTCAATCTTTTCCATACATTTGTTTGTTTTTTGTACTCTAAAATGTAAGCGCTGGCAGACTTTCAATTTACAGGTTGCCAGCTGTGCTCAGGTTAATTAATTCATTGTCTAGAGCAATGGGCCTGTACTTTGAAAAGAGAATGTCAGTGCTGAATTAATTTCATTTCAGATAGAACATGTTCAGCCCCTTGATTGGTGTTGAGAGAACCACTTCTTGTAGAATAGTTTAAATATGAGAGGCGGTTTCAGGTCAACACCAGCTGCGTTCACCAACACCAATGGATTATGTGAAATCATAAATGTATTCAAATAAAAACATTCAGCTAATTTTTTTACAAGTAAACAGCTATGCACAGAAGCTAAAGAAAGACCAGTTGTCAATAGAAATACTAAATAAGCATTCTGTATCCGTTGAATAACATGCATTGAATTAACCAAACGGCATAGGAATGTTTTGTAATTGCTGAGCAACTTAGCAAGCCGTAAGACCAAAAGCACCCACAGGAATTCCTTAACTACGAAAACAAGATAAATATTTTTCTGATGATGGTGATGCTTAGTAAATAAAATGATACCAGTAACATGATGATGTTTGTGCCACTGAACTTTTACTGGAATAGTCTCTCACTTCTGAATCAAGCCCCCACATCAGAAAATTTACCTTTTGAGCATGCCTCCAAACGTTTCCCGATGGGCAATATCACTAAATGTTATTAAGTGGCTATAATCATGAATTAGAATGATTTTAACTTGCTCCTACTGTATTATGGTGACTCACGAGACCCATGTTCTGCCCATCTGTACACACAAATCCTGAAAAAATACTATCATTTATCTTCTGTCAATTTTATGTAGGAATTAGTTTGTCACCAATCAAGTTATAAGTTCAGAGCTTTGCAGAGAAAGCTTATTTGTCATTTTGTTGGAACTGACTGATCCAGGGGTTTACAAAAATCTAGAACAGATTCACCCAATGAGTACCAAATACTGTTTTATATCTCAGCTTGTAAAAATACATGGTTGTATAGTCAGTTGCATTTATAATTTCATACATTTTCATATATCCAAATCTCTCAGACAGGGTCTGCAACCCATATCCTTACGGACTTCAAACAGTTGGTGATGCAAGCCAAATCTGTCAGCTAGATTGGTGAATCAGCTTTTTGTGGCTGATGAGTTACTCACAAGTTCTTTGTACAGATGCCTAACCATTTCGACAGGTTTTCAAAGGAAAGTAGTAACTGAGTAATGTGCAGGTCTAAAAAATAAATGTAAATAAAAATGTGTCCAAAAGCTTTAGTTGATGGGGTCCAAACAGCCTGGCAACTTTTGGACATGGTAAATTCAGCAAGACTATGTCCATGAAGTTCTGTTTGGCTGTGTATGATGTTTGGTACAAATCTGGCCAAGCTTAGGAAAAAACCTGTGGCTTGTTAGGGGAAGTAGAAATTGCTTAATTTGCGAAAATTATCTAAAAATCTGTCCATGCAGAAATGGTTGTGACCTATATCAGGATGTTGTGGCTAGACTTGAGTAATGTAAAGATGTAAGGTTTAAGAATATGCAACGCAGTTATGGAGTTACATGTAAAAGTGGTTGTCAACATCTGGGTGATAGCAGGATGACATTTCAGTCCTTTCTGAAAAGTTTGCCTCAACGCTTGAGTATTTTTGGACATAGTTTACCTAGTACTAAGGTAAGTACTAGTTGCTGTACTTTTCTGTGCTTGGGCCTGAGTAAAAAGGTTTGTTAAATCAAGGATGCAGGTTGGTCTGTGCCAGTCTATGGACCTGCCCACTGTTCACATGCAAAAGCATGGCCCACTCCGCATAGAGCAAAGCAATATAAATGCATGCCTAAGCTCCTTCCCCTTCATTACTGTGGCTGGTACTGCTAAACAACAATTTCTGGCCTTTGTTGTTTTACATATTATTCCCTCGTGACCTCAATAAAATGTCTGGCTGAAATAGAAGTAAGGCTTTTAGATGGCATGTTATGCAGTGGCTAGACAGCACTTTAGTGAACCTTCTCAGGATGTATGTAACAAAGCGGTATATAAAAGCTCATATTATAACCTGTAAAGGTTGTACATCCAGGAGCTCCATTTCTGTCTGGAACCGTGCCAGTACATCTCTAACAGAGTTCCAGTAGTTTGTCACAGATTTACAGCACATCCTCTCATCTACTCATTTGACTCTTGTCCACTGGTAAAATACTTCCATATGCTTATGTTTGTCTCTTATTGCTGTCACTGGAATGACAAAAAAGCAGAACAGAACAGTTTTGCAGCACATAAATAGAATTGTGTAACATAATATCAGAACATTGTGAACCAGTCCAAACAATGTGTTATGTGACCATGATGTCTTGTCCAGGCCCCAGTGAGGGCCATTTCCAGTCTGTAGTTTAATGTTTTTATTTTATTTTAATGCATTGGTAATATGTTTCTGCAATTTTAATGATAGTATTTTAGCACTTGTTTGTTTTACTCTTTATTCAGATTTTGAATCAATAAACTAAAACCTAACTTTCTTTCAGCAATGCTTTATGTGTACTATATTAAAAAATACCTGTGCAATTATTTTCACAAGACAGACTTGTTTGACAGGATCTGACTTTGCTCATTACTTTCAGGTACTTCATTTCAAAGACCCCAATGTTTAAATGCATATTACGTGGTTAATACAGCCATTGCAAAAAAACAACTGCCTGAACAAGCCATTTCATGTCAGATTCTGCCATCAAGACAGACTGGGACTTGTTCCCACTGCAGTTTCTCTTGTTTCAGCAGTGTTCAAAAAAATACTCTCCTGAAACCAGACAGAATAAGGCAGATTACCACACTAATATTAAGAAAATGACATTTTTTCACTTGCTAAAATAAAATGAAATGTAACAATGAAACACAGGTAAGTCAGCTTTTGGAATTCACGTTGTCCATGTTAGTGTGAAAAGTCAACAATCAGATAATAACCAGTTTTCCTGTCTTCTCACAGGGGATATCATATTCAATGCACAGTATCCAGAATTGCCTCCAGATTTTATTTTTGGAGAAGATGCTGAGTTTCTCCCTGAACCCTCAGAACTACCGGTGAGTATCTAGACTCATGAAAGAATCGTTAATTGCAATTTTTTTCTGTAGGAATTTAAAAGGCTAATTGCAGTCAAAATTTATAATATTTTACAGTAATATATGATTTATTTTATCATTATACCACATAAGAAAAGTATTTAACAAATCTTTGCTCTTTCCCTCTGGTTAAAGCCAGATTGTTTCTTTTGATGTATTGAATGGTTCTCCTATGTTGTCCTAAATGTCAGACACACGCCTCAAATTGCTGATCACAACATAATGGATCCCAGTGAGGGAGCTGATCAGTGCCATATAAACCCTTTGACAAAGCAAACTAACACTCTGCAGCCATTGCAGGAGTGCAATGTTACACAGCTAGAAATAATAACTTGCAATAATTGGAATTTGTATTTCATTATGCTATAAACTTTGCTCTGACTTACTGTTTATTCGCAAATCTGATTATCTCTGTGCAGCCATGATTCACAAGAAAGTTAGCCTAAACAGGATAAATGGGCTGTACGACTTTGTGTAAAGCATGTATGTTAACCTATCCTGTAATAAAAACAATAAAGATTACCCAGCACTGAGACGACTGGCTTTAACAGCAGTTGATTAAACAGATTAGGAGTTTCAAGGTAATTCAAGGCGTCCAGGAATTTTGCATGGAGGGGAAATTCATGGCATTGTTTGACCTTAGTTTGTATAATTACAACTTTTGAACATAACATCTTACTCTTAAAGTTTCTAGAGAACATGTTTCCAGTGTTGAAGTGTATTTTAACTTTAACCAGATAGTGGTGAGATAAGGTTATCAAGGCTTGGCAAATAGACGACTGGCTTTAACAGCAGTTGATTAAACAGATTACGAGGTTCAAGGTAATTCAAAATGTCCAGGAAATTTATCTTGAGGGAAAATTCATGGTATTGTTTGACCTTAGTTTGTATAATTATAACTTTTGAACATAACAGCTTACTCTAAAGTTTCTAGAGAACGTGTTTCCAGTGTGTATTTTAACTTTAAACCAGATAGTGGTGAGATAAGTGTATCTAGGCTTGGCAAATAGTTTTGTCTAGTTTAAGAACTTGTTTTCAAGGACTGATTGCATCAGTACTGTCTGGTTTCAAATGACATGTGGTTCTAATGTTTATATTTTAGTACAAGATGCTGCTTGTGAAAAAGTAGTTACAACTTGACCCTAAATTCCAGATAATCCATACGCATGTTTTAACCACATTCAATTTTCAATCTTCTTGTGTAATAACCTAATCGTCATATCCTGGAGCTTTTGGATCATAAGGTTGAGAGGTATTAACTGATTGTCAGGGAATTTTACAAGGGGTTACTTTCTCCCATATTTTAAAATATATTTAACTATTTGATTTCATTGTGGGTTTGAGCTTGTTTTCCTGAACACACCAGGAAGGAATAACTTTCTAGAAAGTATGACAGGAAACACTGGTTGTGACCTGAAACCTCTCACTTATTTTTTTTGCCCTTCCTTATCACTGACTCACTCAGGTTCCTCTCAAGACTTTAGATTCCACTTTTAAGCACAAGAATATTGCGCATACAGTGGGGTCCAAAAGTCTGAGACCACTTCCCCATTCACCTGAATGGGAAAGAGGTCTGAGACCTTTGGACCCCACTGCACATAACAACAACAAAAGGTACATTTCTGTCTCCCAGGCACAGAAATCTGACCCAGAAGCTGAAATGCTAATGATAAAAGCCAGTTGTATGTTGGCTCTAAAAATAATAAGAAATGTCAATGTCATCGTTTTTAAAATTTTCCCTTTCTGCAGTATGGGTGGTGACTACGGTATGGTTAATGTTAAGGAAAGACTGTGGTTGTGGCAAATAAAATGTGGTTAAGTTATAGTCGGAATTAGGGAAATAAAACTCTTGGTTACGGTTAAAGTAATTAATTCTAATAAAAAGGTGAATGTTAATTCAGGCATATCTTAAATGGTATCTGAAGTCTAGTCTCCTGCATGAAGGTCGGAAATGCTAGGATGCCCCCCACACCACCCCGATATCCACACCCTTGGCGGTCTTTTAGAAAATGGCCTTAAAACAACAGGTTGACTTTTTTTGTAAAGAAATGCCTGCTATTAAATTGGTAGTAGCTAATTTTGTTGGCTTAGTGGGCGTACAGACTTAAAACAGCCCTGCATTAAAATAATAAAAGGGGCTTTGTTGGTGGAGGCTTGTTGCCTCAGGTACTGGTGAGACATGAAATATGATTCGGGAAGTCCAGTTAGAGTAACAGGTCCATGAGTTTGCAGGCTTATTAGATGCCAAAACACTGCACAAAGGTTTATGACACTCTGACACAGGAATTTACAATTTTAAAAAGTTGACTCCAGTATGTAAATAATTTTATTTCAAAAGAAAACTTAATCTCCCAGGAATTTGCATTTGCATTTATTTGATTAGCCATCGCAGCCCCCTGCCAAATGATGTCACGTTGCAACCAGCAACAGTTGAGCCTGGTTCAACAGTTTTTTTTGATGGAATCTTCTGCTTTGCCACCCCCACTGCGCTGACGGACTGGTCTCATTCGAATGAATGAGTGGGCTACTTTCTTTTCACACAGGACTATAGTCAGTCTGAATGTGACATACATAAAGGGGACATTACTCTCTGCGTAGGTACTGACGTAAATTGGGTGGTGCAGAATCATTCAATATGGAAGTAATTCCTAGGCATCCTGGACTAGACCTTTTGTATTGTGCCACTACCAGACCAGACATTCAGCTTTTTCTAATGAAGATTATCTATTCGCTTAGTTCTAAATTCACAGAATTTCCTATGCGCATTCATGTCTCCAGCCGAAGAAGACTTACTGATATTGGTCACTGTGTGAGTTGTAATGCTGTAATTGTACCAAGTTTTGGCTATTCCTTTAAACAAATCAGTTACCTTGTACAATGTTCAGTATGACATGAATGTCTATTGGTTGTGAGTTGACTAGGGAGATTATTAGGCCTTGGAGGAGATCTGTACACTACTGAGTACTTCCTTGTTTTGTGTTGTTGTTAAGCTACCACCATGCAGTTATCAGTGCTATTTTTGAAACAGCCTAGCATGGAGAAGCTAAATTCCCCTGCTTGTGTCAGAGTCTGGGAGAAGAGAGGGTAGTATTGCTCACCCTCTCATAAATCCAGCTGTGCACATAAGGGGAAGTACCTCTGCTGAGCCAGTGCCTGGCAGCCCATCGCTTGTTTATTTTTTCACTTATATTTTTGCTGTGTTTTGCTGTTCCTGCTTTCATAATTCTCCTTCAGCTGTCTCTCTGCCTGAGATCCTTCTGTCCTACTCACTCCTTTTTCCTGTATGTGTTCAGTAAGTACACCCCCCCTTTCACTCTTTAAAGCTCTGAATTCCCAGCAATTCCTTTGCCCCCCCCCACCACCACCACCACAATATATTTACCATCAGCACTGACAGTTTGAATTTAGAAAGAATCTTCTTAAAACAAATGGACCAGACGTCTGCACAACATTTCTTGGTGACTTGTAAGACATAGTTACAGTAACATCTTAAACAAAATTAAATTCTTCTGGTTAAGGACGAGTGAAAACATTATGGTGTGCCAGTGATAACTCTTGATACGTAAAATCCAGGAGCAGAACTCAAAAGCAGTATGTCTGGACTTTTTTATCCAGTGGGGGTAAACATTAGGCTAATTTTGGGTTCTTTGTCAGTGGCTGGTTGAATTCCTCATGTCTCAGCAGCACATTGCTCTTGTTTACAGCCAGCCAAGGGTATCATTAGCTTCTCTGTTTAGACATGTGTTTTTCCCTGCTGTCACCAGGCCTTGAGTAGGCTTGTTACCAGCTGTGACAGAGTGGCTGATATTGTTTTCACCTTGGGAGTCTGTGTATGTGAGTCTGTGTGTATGTGTGTGTCATCATGGGAAAATGTGAGCCTGGAGACACCTACTGTAGCAGGAACTACCACAGAGGCAGTTTTGAGTACTTCGGCAGGTGTTTCTATGTCTATCGGCCTGTCTGTCTGCGGACAGATTTTATCACCACGATAGCATCACAACTGTGCAAGATGCTGTCATGAAACTTTACAGGTATGTAGTTTAGAAAGAAAGCCGAGTTTTTAGATGGCTGTGGTCCAAGAAAGGATTCCGGAAGTAGGGGGGTTGGAAGTAGGGAAGGGGCCATTACCCCCGATTTCCAAAAGGCATAGAGTTAAAGGTGACAAACTTCTTTAATATTTTAAGAAAGACTACTTTTTTATTTCAAACTTTTACAGTTCAAAATAATAAAAACAAAATTTTCAGAACCCTGCATGGTCAGTACTCAGTAACACCCCCTTGGCAAGTATAAGAGCTTTTTAACACTTTTTGTAGCCAGCTAAGAGTCTTTCAGTTCTTGTTTTGGGGATTTTCGCCCATTCCTCCTTGCAAAATGGTTCTAGTTCTTTAAGATTCTTCGGCCATCTTGCATGCACTACTCTTTTGAGGTCTAGCCACATATTTTCAATGATGTTTAGGTAAGGGGACTGTGAGGGCTATGGCAAAACCTTCAGCTTCCACCTCATGAGGTAGTCCATTGTGGATTTTGAGGTGTGTTTAGGATCATTATCTTGTTCCCAGAGTTTGTTGGTATTTAATTGAATCCATTCTTCCGTCTACCAGTGAAAGCTTCCCTCTGCCACTGGCTGCTGGATCAGCCCAAAGCATGATTGATCCACCCTCATGCTTAACAGTTGGAGAGGTGTTCTTTTCATGAAATTTCCACCCTTTTTTCTCCACACATACCTTTGCTCATTGCAGCCAAAAACTTCTATTTTGGATTCATCAGACCACAGGACTTGTTTCCAAAATGCATCAGGCTTGATTAGGCATTCCTTTGCAAATTTTTGATACCCAATTATGTGCTGGGGATGCAGGAAAAGTTTTCTTCTGATGACTCTTCCATGAAGATCATATTTGTGCAGGTGTCATTGCACAGTAGAACTGTGCACCACCACTCCAGAGTCTGCTAAATCTTTCTGAAGGTCTTTTGCAGTCAAACTGGGTTTTCCATTCACCTTTCTAGCTATCCTAAAAGCAGTTCTCTCGGAACGTTTTCAAGGTCTTCCAGACCTCAACTTCACCTGTTAACTGCCATTTCTTAATTACATTATGAACTGATGAAACGGCTACCTGAAAACGGTTTGTTATCTTCTTATAGCCTTCTGTTCCTTTATGGGCATTAGTTATTTTAGTGCTAGGCAGCTGGTTGACAAGGTTTTTTACGAGACAGAGCATTTATAAAGCTTTGAAATTTGCATCACCCGGCCTTTCCTAACGATGATTGTGAACAAGCTAATTAAGGTCTGAGACCATGGCCAAAGTTGTCCGAGAGCTCAAATCTCTTGGGGTTCCAAAACTTTTGTATGGTGCTCCTTTCCTGTTTTCGCTCTAAAATTGTACAAAACAAAAATAATAAAATAATCTTGCTTAAAATGATGAAAAGAATTTTTCATCTTTAACCTTATGCCTTTTGGAGATCAGTTCATTTTCTTCTCACATAACTATTCACAATAACAGACATTTTGACCAGTGGTGCCAAAACGTTTTCATGCCTCTGTACCACAGAGGTTGTTCTGAGTACTTTAGCAGGTGTTTATACAGTGGGACCAGACTTTGGGTCCCACTGTACCTCTGTCTGTCCGTCTGTGGACAGGTTTGGTCACTGCAATAACGTCATAACCTTGCAAGATACAGTCACAAACCTTTACAGTTATGTAGGTGAGATCAAAATGAAGGCTGAGTTCAAAGATGGGTGTGGTTCAACCAAGTGCACTTCTAATAATGTAATAATAACTACTGAGCACTCATGGGTGTCACCACGTGGACGGGTATCGCGGCTGTTGTGGATCCATCACAAAATGGTCTCTAGTTATCCATGTTTGTGTTTAAACAAAGAAACATAATGATGTTTAAAAAAAAAACAAAAACAAAAGACAGGACAAAAATATGCACATAGTACACTGCTAATTTTAACTGACTCTTAAAAAAAAATTCAATATTAGCAAATTAGGCTTTTTGTTTTGCTTTTAGAAGGTGAAGTCATTCAAACATGAAATACTACAGCAGCAAAAATGAAGAAATCCTCAGAAGAAAGCCCTTTCAACATTTAAACCACAATACATGAGGGATGAAAGGGGACCTAAATGCTCCTGTTGGATGATGAGAAGCTACATGTCCGACAAACAAACCTTTTATAACAGAACAGTTCCATGAGCCATATATATTAGTAAAGTCTGCCAGACATTTATTGAGGTTAACTGTTACATTGTTGCTAGGGTTCAAGGGTTCACTGGCAAGTGCAAATATAGGCTTAATGGTATCCTGACACTAACTAATTGGCCACCAGTGCAGCTACCCCACCTCAGAGGTCTTTGAAACACATACTGTAAGGCTTGTTTTTGACTGGTCACTCATGTTAACTCTCGTACCAATTTCATGGTTCTAATTCCGTTAGTGCTGTGGAAAGTCATCTGACAGGCCAGTGGGTTTAATTTGAGCAGAGAAAGAGCCATTGAGATTGGTCCTGTAAATGTAACCATCACTTGACCACTCAGACACATTTATTGCTTTCTAACCTGAAGTTGTAATTGAGATTACTTAAATGTGTCGGGGGTTTTTTTTGGGGGGGGGCTATTCTAGCTTTAGTGCAGGGTAGTGCGTGGATGTATATATAAGTATATATAACTTTATGCATCAGATTAAAGTACAGTCTCATTAGCCTTCGATTCAGTGAAATTGCACTGCTCTTGTATTGCGAAAAAGGATGGCACAGTTCCCAAAGGAATGCACTGGCAAGCTAACAAGGATAATAAATGAATAATTATCAAGGCAGTCAGAAACTGTATACAGTTTATGAGTGCGATACTTCAATTTGTAGTCTACTGGTGTGATGTTTGGTCTAATATTGCACTAAATATCAATGTACCAAATCAACAATTTGGTACATTCTTAAAAAGAAGGAATGCGCTGGCGAGCTGGTGAGAATAATAAATGAAGAATTATCAAAGCAGTCACAAACTGTATGCAGTGTATGAGTGCGATACTTCAGTTTGTAGTCTATTGATGTGATGTTTGGTCTAATATTGCACTAAATATGGTTAGAATAATGTAACTTCTCCATCTGCAAACACAGTGCATTATTGTTTCTGTTGGCTGCCTCTGCACACATGCACAGTCAAACTTGAACCAGTATGAACTGTGAACTACATGTCTGCCAGAGCGGGAAAGCTCGAGATCACACCACAACAGGAAATGTATGCATGAATTTGTCTGTCATATGTCAAATATTTGTGTGGCGAGAGTGCAATGTGATTTTAACCTTTACAAAAATTGCCACATGCAGCCTGTTCAATTCTGCCATCATAATGGCATTTGGGTCCTGGGTCATAGGTACTGTTTGATGATTTGACAAGCACTTTGTTGAAGCATACTGATGCCCTAACTCCTACTTTTATGAGGGTGTTCAGTTTTTGTTGAAAAAGAGGTGTTCATTCAACTTAGTGGTCATTTTGGAGGCTGTAGATGTTGAATTGTATCACATAATAGGAACTTGATTCTTTGGACAGTTGAAACCAAGATTAACTTGTACCAGAATGATGGGAAGAAAAGAGTATGGAAAAGGACAAAAAACGGCTCATGATCCAAAGCACACCACATCATCTTTTAAACATAAAACATTGCTTTTCTTAACTAAGCTTTTAATATTTGGTGCAACCTTCTATCACAACTTAATATCTCATTAGAACTGTTAATCTTCAGTAGAAGATCTATTTCCACACTGTTTTCACTTTGACTTCTTAGTGACAACACACCCTACTGCAGTTAGTACAAAAGCCCAATAGTGATCAAGGGTGCATTCAACTTTGCTTGGATAGAGGGGCATGAGCTCAGTGGAGAGGAGTTTGGATACACATGTTCCCCACTAAGTGACAGGAATACAACAGTGTGGGACTACGTAGAGTTGCTGGGAAAAATGACTAGAGAGGAGGAAATGACAAAGACAGAGGCAGGAAGGGAGGGAAGGTGGAGTGCAATACTACGTAACCCTTATGTAAAAGATGTACTGTTGCATCACATGGTTCTTTTTTTCTTCCCTTATTTAGTTAATAAAGTTTATAGCACTGAGTTAAATTTAACTTAATGTTTCGTACAAATATTTTGCATGGAATATCCAAAAAACATAAAACCACTGAACGATTTTTGTAAGTGTTTGTCGAAAGTCCTAAATTCAGTACACATACATGTTTGAGTATGATTTTCATTTCGTGATTTAGATGCAATGTTCTGTAATCATAAATTGTCTGCCCTCCATTCCCTTCCATGATTTGTTGTAGACACCTACTGTACACACCTACATACCTTCAGTGAGTTATAGATATTGCAGTCGTGCAAATTAAATAATATGACAGGCCATAAAAGGACCATACAAGTGGTTTGTACATTTTGGCCCAGTAAATACAAATCCACTGTGGGACAAAAATGTTTTGGTGTGTTTCATCACAGCTGTCTGGAGACCTATAAACATTGTTTGACCTTTTCAGCTACATTATTCCCCAGTTGTCAGCTTTCCTAAGTTATTTTAATACATGCAAGGCATTTAGTGAAACTGTGAGTGTCACTGAACAGACTCTGTAATTCTCACATGTTGAGGAACAGAACAATGTAGTCTTTTACAGTTCATAACCACTTGTGATAATTTGTTCCTACAGACTTATACTGTCTGTAGTCACCATACAGTATACTGTAGGCCAAAGAACATGAAACACAGTCTTTTATCTTCTACTATGAGATTGGAGAACGTGTGCAGCACATAAGAACGGTTATCTCTAATTTCACCTCTCTTTTTTAGACATCAAATGCTAATTCGTCTGGCCCTCTGTCCCCTTCTGTGTGTGTAATGTATCATTCATCTGGTCTAGACTTGTCCAGTGATGTGTGCAGGCACTAAACATTTTGGGAGTTCCCCAGTGTTTTGAATCTTTCTCATTTTTTGTGTGTATGTGTCCGAGACCTGGGGTTAGTCTTGATGGCCTATCTGGTACAACATCAACATGTTTCCACTTATCCATCCTGCAGTTCTCAGTTGTGTAGTACAGAAGCAGGCTCTGTCTAATCACACTGGGAATCCAGGAAGTTGTCTCTATTTCACTGTTTTTCTTTGTTTGGCTTCTTGTTTTCCCCTTACTCGGGCAGGCATTAATTTTCACAATTCGCTAGATTTGGGTCAATTAACTGAGCAAGTAATAGGTTTAGCATGAATAGGGAAAAATGAACACATTTTCAATAATGGAAAGAAATAGCTTCTGCTAGTTGGTTCAGCTATCTTATCTGTCCACTTTACCTATGCTTGAATGGTAATGATACATGTTGCTATTTCTAGTCTTAAAGACAATCCAGTTGCCACTCAATTTATCTTAACCTTTCTTAAAAATATTTACTAAATATGTGCAAAGATTTTTAATTTTTCATAAACCCCATGTTATACCTCTGCAGGGTAGAAGGAACACTAAATACACACAATACACACACTAAATACACAAATAGAAACCCATATTTAAACTCATTTATGTTAGTACTTGTTGGTAAAGGGGGTGATTTTGAATGTGATCAACTCACCAGTACACTACTATTATTTTCCCCCTTTAATTTAGTGCAGGATTTTCTTTTTACAATAAGTGCATGACACAACATTTCAAGAGTATTGCCTAGGTTTAATGTAGAATCTGGAATGTTGAAGTTTTAAGGCTTAAAAGATAAGTGTGGGCATATTTTACATTTTTCCCATGAAAAGCTATGCCATTGAACTCCATTGTTGTCCAAAAAATATTAAAAACACCTAGCCTCGCAGATGGACTGGGATACATCCTCCTACATAACCATGATCACAGCAACTGTAGTTTACTTTTTAAAACCACAAATTTGTATTAATCCCCCTATGAAAATAGTTCCCAAACAAATGCACTGTTTACTCCTGCTTCAGTTATGTTATATAAATGCTACATGGGCCAACTGTTTAAGGAAATTAGTTGGCCTTTAAAAGAAATACAGAAACTATTTGTGACCTGTGTTTAAAAATTAAAATCTTAAATAGGAACCAGTAGGCTTGATGGTGAGAGGCATAGACAAGGAAGGGAAGTTGGAAAGTATGGAAAGAAGGACTAATGCATTGTTGATTTTAGTCTTTTCATTGGATTTGTTAATAAGAAAAATATAAAGTAACACCAGCCATGTCAGGTAGGCTCGTTGGGCAGTAATGTGTCCTGCTTTCTTAGATAAAATGTTTTTCTATGTTATCACAGTAAGAATTGTGTATGTTTCCACTTTTTGAGAAAATTAAGACAGTTCAGAGAAGCTTTGATCTTACACAGAGACATTGTTTGTAATTTAGATGCCAGGACAATTCCCATTATGAAAATGGAGTGTAAAACAAACTTAAGCAGTCTCCTATCTAGGAGAAGGAAACATTCCTGGCTTCATATTACCCCCTGGTAATCCTGAATGCAAAGTATTGGTGAGCACTTCCTATCTGCTGCTCCAGCTCGTTCCCTGTTACTGTTCTAACAATGGACCTCAGATGGCCCATAAAGCAAGATTATGTCAACCTGGGCATAGTGTACCAACTGTTGCTCCCACTTCCTTCCTGCTTTAGGGAATAATGTGTTCCAGCTTTTATTAGAGTTTATTATTGGCAGTGGTCACTGACAGGTCTGGGAATGCTTTTAGTGGGCAGGCTATTGTTTGCTATCAGAGATGGCTGGTGGGGCTTGGCAATTCCTAAACACCAGCTGATGGATGGGAGAAAACAAGGGACACAAGCGCCAAGACTAAGATGGGACAATAGTATCAGTTCTCACAACGGATTGGTACTGCACTAAAGCAGTTCCTAAACCACATGAAAAGTTGTCAGAAAAGTGTTATTTCTGTCAACAAGTTGTACTGTGTTGGACACACACCACGCTGATCACAGTGTAAAAAACACTGGGCTGAGAATGCCAAGTGTCTTAAACACATGACAAGAGCAATTTAGAATGATCTTAGACTTGGCACTCTCTGGGGGCGAAACAGGGTGTGAGCCCACACTTGAATTAGAGACTAACAGAGATTAATTTAATACTTGGGAGTTTTTTAATGCCTCACACCTTCAAGTCTACAGCGATTTATTGGATCAGGTTGCCAGCATCTATAAAAATCACATTTAAGACATAAAAACAAATATCTTCCCTTGGCCTATATAATTATCTTGCATTTTCAGATGCCAGTCCCTCTCTCATTGGCCTAAGATAAATATTGGATCGAAGATGGTACAGACGGATGGCACAGGAAGGCATAATTCTGTCAACTTGGGTCTATTTAGTGTGAAGATGCCCAATTTAGGTGTACATTTTGTTCTTAAAGGAAAACACCGTTGATCCTGGGATCCCATGAATTTTCCTCCAGGAGCACCATAAAATTGACACTTGTGGCTCAGATTGAGATTTCACTGCAAATACTGGATGGATTGCCATGACATAAAGTACAAACATTCATGTTCCCCTCAGTATTAAGCCTACAGACTTTGGTGATCCCCTGACTTTTTGTCCTAAACCACCCTGAAGTTGTTTTTGAGTGAAACCAAAAATAAAGAATAAATTCTAAAAATTGGGGTATTTCCATGTCAAATCAACAGATTTTAGAAAATCAACCAGAGTGCAAATTTTTTGGCTTGTATCTTCTTTTGTTTCTGAGATATGGAATTATTGTAGCTAAAAAAAAATGCAAACTAGTTGTTTGGTAAAGTGACATTATTTGCATAAAGTATGAAGCAATTCCAAGATGGTCACTCGGGAGTCATCTGTTGATTTGACATGGAATGACCCATTGGGGATCCTCTTTCTTTTAATTTAGCACCATCATAAACATTTTCAAATTTCCAGTATTTTGATTTATGACCAAATACCTGCAAAGTAATGACATTCCCATCAGCCTCTGCTCTACCTTGTGTATAGTTGTAATTAGGAAACGTTAGCAAACTATCACACTAACTCAAGAACATAGTAAACACTATACCTGCTAAACATCAGCCTGTTAGCACTTTAATTGGGAGCATGTTAGTATGCTGTCATTAGCATTTAGCTTAAAGCACTATAGGGCCCAAACACAATCTCACAGACATAATTTTCCTTCAAGAACAAACTATTTTCTTCATTTTTCTTCAATCTCAAAACTGCACACTACCAGTCTTTCTTTCTAATTAGAAAAAGTGTAAGTTGAGTAAATTAATCAATAGACAGAAAGAGCAAGTATTTTCTTTTAAAAGGCAAAGTGTTCTATTATATTTATGTATCCCAAATGTGCTATTTTGACTGTTTGCTCTGGCTTGGACACATTGCTACATGTATACCCAAAATGCTAAATCCTAATGCTAATCCAATATATTTTTAATATGCAGTTTTTAACATCGATATTGAATCAAATCCTAATATCTTAGGGTAATACGATTATAAATTGCTTCCCTTACAAATACATGCTCTTTTCAAACAAGGAATGTATCAGTGGTTTATTTATTAGAGGTGACAGGTTTTATCATAAGCCAAGTTTAGGCTTAATCATTTGACACAGGTTTAGCCAGTGTGTTGTGCCAAAATAATTGGATTATAAGGTCCAGATTGAACCACAGAGTATTGTTTAAGATGTTGATATCTACCCCCTGTGGATAAAGCCCTGTTCCTTACATACACAATGATCTAGAGGGCATGTAGATGGATTTTTTTTCATTTAATTTCATCAAATGTTAAATCTTAGTTCTCAAATACCCAAGATTGCGACTATATTTCATTTTTTTATGTATCAAATCTGTACATTTTCCGCAGGGCTTATCCTATTCATGACAAAAACACATAGATTTGTTTTGGCACACACAGCCTTCAGCAGAGCGTATAAAATCAATTCAGTGAAGAGTCTGTACAGACTCACATGTCTACACACAAACACACACACATTGCAGCACATGGACATTGCTTTTTGGCTCACTGCTTTTCACTCTCTCTACCTCTATGTTCAACCAATGCTTTACTGCAGTATTCAAGCACTACCTTGTTAACTTGAAGTCAGAACAGCCAGTGAGGTCTAGCCATGCTAGCAGCACAGTCTAGGGAGGGTACCGTTGGTTGTTCTGTTAGTCTACCAGTGTGGTCCAGACTGAAACATTTCAGCAACCATTGGGTGGATTGCCATGACATTTGATACACATATTCAGCATCTCCAGAGCATGAATCCTAATGACTTTGGTGATCCCTGTCTTTTCATCTGGGGTTTATGACCAAATACCTGCAAAACTAATGACATTCCGTTCCGCTTCAGCTGTACTTTGTGTTTAGTGCTAATTAGCAGGTGTCAGCATGCTAACTTGCCTTTACCTTGTTAAAATATATACAATATTCTTTATTTATGCTGGGAGAAGTCAACCTATCTCTTTTACAGCAACACCCTGCTTCACTTGGGAGACGGCCAGTAGAAGCTCAGTTCCTCTGCCACTGGCCGGTGAATAGCTACACTGGAGCAGTTAGGGTTAACTACTGAGCTTGAGGACATCTGTAATTACTGAGGGAGTGTTTCTCGTTCAGATTCTTTCTTGTTCCTATGCCTTTTCTGAACAACAGTTGTCTTAGGAGAAAACAAAAGAGTTGTACTGCAGCTCACTTCAGTTATTTTATTAAAACAGTTCAGTTTTATTTACAGTGTCATTATTACCCATTAACGGAACCAGAACTGCAGAATCTCATTACTGTTTTCATTGGTGCTGGGTTACTTGCCTGAGCTCTTCATTTTTTTCTTCCTCCTGTCCCTCCTCTGATCCCTCCTCCCTGCATCTCCTTGTCCTCAATGGAGTTTCACTGATATCCTGTGTCAGAGTCCTGAC
Source organism: Xiphias gladius (assembly GCF_016859285.1). Taxonomy (NCBI): domain Eukaryota; kingdom Metazoa; phylum Chordata; class Actinopteri; order Istiophoriformes; family Xiphiidae; genus Xiphias; species Xiphias gladius. Next base: position 5,471,605 of record NC_053409.1, on the reverse strand, counting down.
ACAGCACGATCTCAGTTTCTCCTCAGTTTCAGCTCACTCCTGCCCTGGGGCACTGACTGCCTCTTTTGGACAGTGCCCATCCTTGTTTGCATCGCCCCCTTGTTTCGGGAATCCCGGCATTGCTGGTAACCACTGGTGGATCAGGACGATGAGGTCACTGTCTCTGTTTAGCCTGCCCTTGCCATTGCTCCCCCCTTTCTTCCATGGCAAGGAGGGATGTGGTTTGCTCTAAAACAATGGAAGCTTTCTCCATTGGGCTGAAATGGTCTGCCAGAGAGACAGACAGGCAGACAGACACACACGCACACACAGACAGACTAACATCAGGCAGACAAGCTAACACATGTCAAAGACATCCTGCTTTTGACACTTCAGTGTAATGGGTATTAATAGTTAAAGTATTTCCAGCACCTATTAGTCCTCTCACCCACTCAGTACACACTAGAATGGCTCTCTATTCTGATTTTCTAATCATTTAGGATGACCTGCATTTAATTGGCTTGAGTGCTGCAGCAAGGCAGGGAAAAACAATGATAACTGTAGTTACACATCTTCTTTGGCATTGCAGTTATGTCATCAGGTTGCACAGCTTGTTGTTTGCCTACTCACAGTTTGAGTTTGCCAGGAGTATTTCACTTTCAGAATGAGTTTGGGAAGGGAATTTCTTTAACTTTTCAGGGTTCAAGGGCTGCACAGAAGTCTGCGTCATACCCAAAGCTAAGCCACTTATGAGCCATTTCATCTCAAATAATGTCGTCATCGTCTTCATCGTCTTCATATTGAATCTCTCACCAGGAAAGAAAAAGTTTATCCAGTTGCGCATTTAATCTTACCTTTATGAAAAAAATGACGTGTATCACATCATGTCAACCTGAAAAGGTAGTGATTATGTGAAAACTAGAAGTGACAAGTGCCAGTTCTCCAAAGTGATATTTCCTCAAGGGAGCATAAATCTCTTTTTATTTAAATGTACAAGCACAGTAATTTCAAATTTCAAACAGTGTAGTAAAGTCATTAAGCCAGTTATGTCTTGGTATTTTTTGTTTGTTTGTTTTTGCTTTGGTCTTGATTTGCGTACTGCACATCTCCATTATAAAGCTCTCACACCATTCATTCTCAAAGGTCAGTCATCCATTTATCTTTATTATACCAAGATGTGTTTCCTGTAATTTATAATTGCACAGTGTTATTCACATTCATTCTAAGCATTTTATTCCTCGCGTGCCAGTGGACAGGAGGAAGAACTTCCGTTTTGTAGAATTAACCCAGTAGAGGCTCATGTTTGGTTGGTTCTGCTCTCTCGTACACCAATCAGCCACAACATTAAAACCAGTTACTGGTTAAACAGGTAACTGATTTTAATGTTGTGGCTGATCGTTGTATGTGACAGGTTGTTGCATATGATTGTAGTCTTGTCCTATAAATTAATTTGCAAAGTGTTTTCCTGCCTCAGTCAGTTGTTGAAGTGCTCTTTGCAATGGCTTAAATTTAGATTGGTGAGTATGCACTCTGGATTATTTAGATATGCAAGGTACACTAATAAATCAGCTGGAATACTTTGATTGTACATGGTTATAATTATTGTATAAGAAAATACAGAAATGGGAGTTAGCTTTTCAGATTTTAGAACCACGAGAAAATGATGTAAATACATTGTCTAGGTGTGTGTGTGTATATCTCCATTCTGCAAACTACACACTTATCAAAAATCTTTAGCTATCAATCAGTGTGGCAGCAGAGGTCAGAGGAGTTTCAGATAGGTCAGGTTCAGTACTTTTCCATTTCAACGTAAATCACTCTGTAGCAACAGGACATCCTTTAGCACAACCCTTTCCTTCTGATCTGGTAATGGGAAGTACCATTTGTCAGAATTAGGCTATTGCAGTGATTTTTTTTTCTTCCAGGCTCAATCTTTTTTCCCCTACAATGTTCTTACCATATATCCCTTATGCTACTATTAGCAAAATTTCCTATCCACTATATTACTACTACCTATTAATTTGTAACATTTCCCAATGTATCCTAATAAATTGCTCAAATTGAACATCTTTTTTTTAGTGATCTAACCACGTGTATGCCAGTGGAGTCAGACTGCATATTTGACAACTGTGTACCTTTCTATAATACGGGAAACAAATGAGATCATGCTCAAGACAATTGGTAGCCATCTACAACATAAAAAAACTTCAACCCCAGTGTGTCTTATCAGGATGTTGCCATTAGAAGATATTTTGAATCTTGAATTTTTTGGTTCAATTTGTGCTCAAAGCACAGCACTCTTTCTTTTTAACACCATATTGACATCTTACAATGTCCAACATACAATGGAGTATATGCCAAATAAGACTGCTAATCCTATACCATTTGCTTATAGTAATTATAATAATGGTATATTGATTTTACATGCTAACATGTTGAACCTTTGAAAAAAGAAGATGAATGGCAGTCTGTCCTCTTTTCTGGTGCCCACCACAGCACTTGGTCCAGTGGGACGCAGGGAACCCTGAATGTTTGCTCCAGCTGGTGAAGGAACTTATCCAGCAGTACCACCACTACCAATGCCAGCGTCTGCGTGAGAGCTCCAGGCTCCTATTTGAGTATGACAGCCTGCTGGAGGATCCCAACTACGGCCACAACATGGAGATTTATGCCGGACGCAAGAACAGTTGGGTAAGGACCTGATGTCCTACATTTTGCAAAACCAAGAGTGATGTGATGGTATTACAAAATACCTAAGGGAAAACTTTCCCTTGAAATCAATGTTCAGATGTTATTCGTATAGCTTGGCCAGGGTTGATTTGAGAACATAAATACTTTTAATTGTTAAAGACGGAGGTGTGATGTAACGATGTGAGCAAGGTTTGACTTTTCTTTATACTCCTATGCCATTTTTCAAATTCCTATACATAATTACACACAGTTTTGTATGCTGAACTCCGAACAATTTTCATAGCAAATATTATGTGATACAACTTCCTGTTTGTACAAAAGAACTAGTGCCAGACAGGTCAGAATTATAAATTTTGGTTTGGCTTAGTTTTATTTTGACCAGTCACAGTTCTGCCCCATGGTACATGAATTACAGATCATTGTGCCGTCATGTTGACATCTGTGTATCTGTTTGCATGTGTGAAGACACATTCTTGACACATTCCACTGACGGTAATTCATGAACAGTACATAACCCAATGTTATGCTTACACTACAGGTTGCACATTGAGAGTCGATTGTTGGTTCTTTGTTATATTAAATTGTTATTACTACAGTGCTTCAAAATACAGAGTTTGTATTATTTCAAAAAAGGTGTATTTGAACAAAAATATGTTTACATAACGTGTATTTTGCTAATGAATCACGAACCCAATGAAAGCAATAATTAGCCAAACTAATGGCCTGACTAGCATAACATTTTTTGCTTAATATTTCACATTAAGCAGGTCAGGTAAGGTATTTTAATTAATTAGGAGCTTTAAAACGACAGCGTCTCATATTTAAGAAAGTTTCTTGAGGGGCATCCCGATAGCCAAATGGTTAAGGGGCATGCTATAAAAAATAAATAAATAAATAAAAAATAAAGCTTACAGACTGATTTTTACCATTAAGCTGACCATTGCAAAACCACATCATAGCTTTTACAAAAGTGATAATAAAGGGGCAAGAGCTTCTAAGCTTTGGCTGATAAAGGGTGTTAACTGATTTTGTAAAATTATGCGGTTTTGAGCAGCAACCAGTCACTGTGAAGATGATCTCTTATTGTGGTTGAAGAAAGCTCAGTAGTTTCCCAAAATTTATGATATTTCTTCAAAGATTTTGCGACTGGAAATGGTATTGCATTTGTTGAGTAGGGCTTGAGTCATTTCTGAAATGTGTCCTTGGCATAGTCTATGGAAACGTGCATCAAATGTATGGCCATTTATGTAGGCTTGTTTAATTATTCTTTGATCAGATATTTCACTATCTAAATCCAGAAACTTTTCTAACTTTAGAATATGCAATTTCTTTAGGCAAAATTCCTTATCTACACTGGTGTGTTGGGCAGTTTAGCATATTTTATTAAACGAAAAAAATGGTTAAATCACACTTATATTCCCCCATCTTAGAAATCTAAAAAAGTTTGATATGGGTAATAAAACTCAACCATATTGCTGATGTTAAATATTTTCAGGAAAGACAATTTTTTATGTTTCATACATGCATATTTTTATACATAAATTGTTTTTTTTTTTAATTACATTACTTTTATATTGTACACTTTACCTCTGTTTCTTGTTCTCCAGACTGGAGAGTTTTCAGCCCGTTTCCTTCTTAAACTCCCTGTGGACTTCAGCAACATCCCCGTTTATCTCCTTAAGGTAACCCTACCAAACCCATACACATGTTGACTCAAAATCAAGGTACACACATTCTTCACATTTTTTACACATATACACATTGCAGACATGCAGACAGTGCTGCAGACTTGTTAGTCCCAAAGTAGATTTTGTCATGACATGCCTTCTTCAGATAATATGAGATATCATGAGTGTTCATTTGTTTACATGCACATTGATCAGCCGCAACATTAAAACCAGTTACGGGCTTCAATGTTGTGGCTGATTGGTGTATGTGCGTCCATGTGTTTTGTATGTGTGCAATGATAACAGTAGGGCTTATTTAAATGAAGAGCAATGTGTTTGTGCGTGTGTGTGTGTGTGTGTGTGTGTGTGTGTGTGTGTGTGTGTGTGTGTGTGTGTGTGTGTGTGTGTGTGTGTGTGTATGCGTGTGTGCACGTGTGCAGACTCCGGTCTTGGGGGCTGTGAGTTGACTAATCAGCAAGCCGTCACTCTTGATCTGCTCTGAGTCGCGTGGTGTCTGGAGGCAGCTTAGCCTGAACACTCTTTCTCTCTCTCTATTTCTCTCTCTCTCTCTCTCTCTCTCTCTCTCTCTCTCTCTCTCTCTCTCTCTCTCTCATCAGTGTTTGCCTTTACCCCTCTCTCACTCTCTCCTTTATCTCCAGTTCTGTTTTCACTCTGTCGCTCTTCCCCATCTTTGACTGCCTGCATGCTGGAGGCTCTGGGTCTCTGGTATTTTCCAGCCTAGCCTCTGTTTGTGAAGAGAAATGATGGTAAACATAAGGGAAACAGCAACAATCATCAGCTTCACATCAGCCTTTCTCCCCATGTCCATGAGACCTGGAACACTGGGACTCGTCTCTCTTGTATGCAAAGGCTTTCAGAGCAAGGCAGACACACTGACACTTCTAACCAGTGGATGGTGGTAGCTGTACAGCCACTCACACAATGTTGTCTAAGAAGAACTCTGTAATATTAAGTGATTTTATTAGAGATGAAATCTTGGATATGAATGTATATTCCTGTCACCCTAATCATATCATGTTCTTTGCTTCATATGGGCGTGCAGACACACTCACCATATTATGTTGTATTTGGCAGCTAGGGTATACATAGTATCACTATGGGAGCACTTGAAGACTAAGGAAGAGCATCGACTCACAGAGAGGAAAGTAATGAACATCAGCCCACACCTTGTCCACCTACGCATTACAGAGGAACGGGATTATGCAGCATATAGGCTGGACTGAAAGAACGCAAATGTACTGTATGCCAAACCGATGACCTGAATTTTCAGTTTGACAGTTGTCATGCATTAGTTCTGTCAGTGTGAATGCTGTCTCAAGTCAACTGTTTTTGTGCATTTCTTTACTGCAAGTAATTCCATGGATGTACTGTTGTAGAGCAGTTGACGTGCAGTTAACTCATCCTTACAGTACTTCCTGACTGAGCAGGCAGATATAGCCTATATATTCATTGTAAAGGAACATTAGAGCCTCAAGTCTATTAAACTGAAAAATATCTGACACACAGGGCCAGTTTTACTACAGCTTTTGCGCCTGTTATTCAGGTGCAGATGTGATGCATTCTGCCCCAAACACATGGTGTGTTTATCAAACAGGGACACCAGCTGTCATTTGTGCGCAAGTGTTCTGAAGGTGTGCCTTTCTCCCGATGGCACATGCTTTTAAGTAAGGGCCACACAAATAATAGGAGGAGACATGTTAACAGAGGGTGATTATGTATTTTGCAGCATTTAGTTAAGTAACTCAATTCGCAACTATCGCAGGGAAAACTCTACTTTTGAAGACCAGGCCCAAACATAGTGCAAATTGGATTTACAAGAGTTACAAGAGAGGTTGTACCAGGGAGAATAAATGTCTTTTAAAAATGTGCTTAAAAATAGACAGATTCAAGGAAAAAACAACATAAAGTGTTAGTAAGGTGTTGGGTCATCACGAGCCGCCAGAACAGCTTCAGTATTTCTGGGCATTCATTCTACAAGTCTCTCAAGGGAGGGAACACCATTTTTTCAAAAGATATTCCCTCATTTTGTGTTGATGATGGTGGTGGAGAGCGCTGTCTAACACGTTGGTCCAAAATCTCCAGGGGGTGTTCAATTGGGTTGAGATCTGGTGACTTCGAAGGCCATAGCATATGCTTCACATCATTTTTATACTCATCAAACCATTCAGTGACCCCTCAAGAATACGGTGAAGGATGACTCATCTGACCATATCACTTTTTTCCACATCTGTAAACCAGTGCCTATGGTTTTTGCACCATTTAACTCTCAAATGTGCGTTCATCATTGTAATAATGGGTTTATACACTGCAACCCTACTATAACATCCCTCTCTATGTAATTGTCGACAGACTGTTCTTGCTAACACAGTCAGATCATGTCCTGCATTGACATTCTCAGTCACCTGAGGAAGAGTTGCTCTTCTGTTTTTCCTTACATACCGCACTAATGCATGAGCACCACAGTCATCAAATGTGCGTCGTTGACCACAATTTCTACCCTATTTCCTGATGTCTTTCCCATAGATCTAAATGCAGATGTCACTTTAGTCACTGTTCTTATTGAAACACTTGCCAGTTGAGCAGTCTTTGTGACTGAAGCTCCTGCCATCCGTGCCCCAACAATGAACCTTCTCTGAAAATTACTTCAATCTTTTTCTTTTGCCATCTTGATAAAATATCTGAATCAGCTAGATCTGCTTAGCATTTACATAAATGCCACAGAGCATGATTGGATGTTAATTGCTTAATTGTACTATGCAGTGCACCTGTGTGGAATCATCTGCATTTGTTATGTTTCTCTGCTCATTTGTTCACCCGTCTATAATTAAAAGCAATTATTAGAAATAACACAAAAATTAAGTAACACAATAACTAATTACTGTAAATGAATTGTGGACTAAAAATCTATATCAACATCATCTCCCCCTCCACCTGCTCTTAACTGCTGGACCTACTCTCTCTCTCTCTCTCTCTCTCTCTCTCTCTCTCTCTCTCTCTCTCTCTCTCTCTCGTGGTTGTGGTGCCTTGTGCATCTTTGATTTATCTTACTGTATCACTTCATCTCCTTTTCACTTCCCATGAATTTGTTTATCGTCTCTTTTTATATTAATAATAAGATATATTCTAAATATTCTGTTATCATAATTTTAAAGGTAATAGTTTTTTTGAGTGACAATAATATATTTTTCTAGGTGGCAAAAGTAAACATTTTATATTTAATGGACAGAGTTATCATTTCTTTTCTGAGGTTACAGTTCCTAGTGCTCTACTGCGCTGACGGAGCTCTCCCTCATTTGCAGTGTGCGTCTGAAGTTCAGTACCAGGATCAGTCCACTAGAGCTGCTGCTGCTCTGCTAATGTTTCTGTGCCTTCTGTGTAGACACGGTGTTAGTAAATCAGGAGCTGAATGCACATCATTTTCGACGCAAGCTTAACAAAAGCCACATGCCGTTTACTTAGTAAGTGTGGCAGTTTTCAGTTTAGTTTTAGATTCACATTGTTTTTTTTTTGCATCCCATTTTTATGTTGACACAGTGGGCTTCAGCAAAAAAAAAAAATAAAAAAAGTCAAAACTTCGAAAAAATCAAAAAGATGATACTCTGCATACAGAGTATAAGCCATCAGCCAGGTACTGTAGATGGAGGTCAGACTGTTGACCCTCATTTGAATCAACCTCCCATCAAATCCATGGATGTCCTTGCTTGAGGAGGGAGTGTTTGGCATTGAAGCGGAAAACTGTTCATACATAGGATACTCTGCACTGCTACGGAATGCTGAGATGTTGCTGGTGGGCCCAGAGCTGTGGAGGACAACTGTTACCTGGAGCGAAGCATCCGCCTGGTCTGAGCTCACTACAGTGGACATGTTTACCTTCCTGCATGGACTGCCCAGCCTGGGGATTTGGGGTGTGTGTGTGTTTATTTATTTATTTTTTATTTATTTATTTTTTTTAAAGGGGGCAGTCATAGTCAAAATGAAAGAGTGGGAAGGACACTGAGAGCAGAGATAAAGGGAAGATAGTGAAATGCACACAAATGGAGGTTGGCAGTTTTCTTCCCCTTTAAAGGGCATGTAGTTCTCCAGGGCACCGTTTTAGTGTCTCATCCTTTGATTGTACCTTGACCTCTGGGTTGTCACCAGTTTGAGGTTGCTTTTACCCATGCCCTCTCATTTAGCATTGGCCTTTGACCTCCCACTTGATCGCATATTTGCAGTTGGTGGTTGCAGTAAAGTCTTCCGCCTTTGTTATGTTGTAGTTAACACATTTATTCTGAAAGGTAATAAGAGATAGAGCATGCATATTTAATATTCAGGCCTGAATTTACAATGGCATAAAACGTGCACCACATATTCTTCCATATACAAAGTGTATATCTTACTTTGTACTACTCCAGGATATAGATAACATTTTTCCATTAATTACAACCATGACCTTCTATTTAAATGCTGTCCCTTTTTGTGGCCGTTTGTCTTCCCATCCATGCTCTGTAGAGTACATACTTGTGCAGCGGCGGCTTGCCTCTAAATGTCTACACTGATCAGCATGGAGTGACGCCACATTCGTGACTGAGCCCACTGCTCTCGCTTCACTTGAGCTTTGTTTCCCCCACAAGCACTGACCCATGTCACCAGCTCCAAAGCGATTTGTCTGTGTGTGTGTGTGTGTGTGTGTGTGTGTGTGTGTGTGTGTGTGTGTGTGTGTGTGTGTGTGTGTGTGTGTGTGCCCGCATGTGTGTGTATTTGGGGTCCTAAAGCAGCTGTCATTGATCCAGTAGTATGTTTCAGGTGACCTAACTCTTGTGAACTAACTGATATCTGCTATGTTCTGTAGAACTGTGGCTGATGAATGGTGGAAGCACATGGAACAGTTAGTTTAGTGTTGTATGCTCTTGTGTGACATCACAGAGCAATTACATTACAGCTGCTGCTAAGAATCACTGCCACTTGCATCAAGTTTTGCCAATCAAGTACCCTTTTATGCGCAGGATATGATTGAAGGTTGGGTAAAATGGGAAAAAATATATATAATAATTATCTTGATCATTTTTTCATAGAAGTCAATATTAAATATACATCACATAATTTCTGTTGCGTATTTAGATTCCCAAGTAGTAGATTCAAAACCTGGAAAATGAAGAATTGTATGAGCTGTAAAGAGAACACCTTTTTAACTAAATAAATCATATGACAATAAACAAAAATCTTCAGTGTTGTCAGTATGAATCCTTATGAACCCCATGTGAAATGTTTACAGCCTCTGATGTGTCTATAAAAGCTGTAAAAAGCACTTACTGCTCCATTTGTTGCTAAGGGTTTCCCCGATTGCCCCACTGCTTGTCCCAGCGGATGGGTCTAATTGCTGGTCTTTGAGACAGTAAGCTTTGCATTCTGCATGTTTTGCTGTTTCATGTTTCGATGCTTCATGTTAGTTTGTAGTGTTTCCCGTCTTGGTTGGCACATGTTGAAGATCCTGAACACTTATTTTCTTAATTTGCAGGGAGTTAGATGAGAAGATCAATACCACAATCATATTTGTATGTTAAATCTAAGGCTACAGCAAACAGCCAGTTATCTTAGTTTAGTAGAAAGACTGGAAACATGGGGAAAGAGCTCTGAGCAGTTGCAAGGCATCCAGTGGAAACTCTAGGAAGTTACTGTGCTGATACCAGCCAAGAAATAGTCTGGCAAACAACAACTCGTAAAACAGTGAATTGTCATTGTCACACGTCAGTTTCTGTACAGATTAGACATACAAGACATAAAGGCTTTAGAGGTGCTGTTAGGCAGGTTTTTGTTTCCTTCAAACAGAGTTTCCCCGTTTCCAGTCTTTTTGCTAAGCTAAGCTAACCAGCTGCTGAGCCTTATATTTAAAAGATAGATATGAGAGTGGTACCAATCTCCTCATCTAACTCTGCCAGAGAGCAAATATGCATATTTTCCAAAATGTCAAACTACTCCTCGAAAGCCATATTTGTATTTGTACATTTTTAACCTTTTTTAGTCGCCTCTCCACTGCTCCACTGCTTAGCAACTGGTATCCCTCTCCCCCAGGTCAACTTTGCTTCCCGCAGAACTGACCTGTGGGAAGACTGCATTATGCCTTGGGCATCCCTGTTTCTTCATTTTGTCTGTTCAAGCTGTATACGCTTCAACAAGTGCACTTACATCTAATTATTTTTACTCTAATTATTTATTATTTCACAGACACACACACAGACACACACACAAAAAAAACACACACACACTTTAACCTACAAAGCTCCACAGGCAGCAGCTGACAGGGGAGGCTCAGGGTGAAGCAGAGCCTTGGGCTGTCATTCGGTCTTTTCATAAGTAAATCGAATATTTCTGTACCTCCTTTTCATTTCTTGTCTTTCTTTTTTATTCTGTCATCCAGATATCAACTCTTGAATTAGCTTTTAGCAAATTTTACATTCCCAAACAATGCTAGGTTTTGGTAAATGAGAAATTTAAAATAAAAACTGAATAAAATAATCATCAAAATATAACATCCACATACATTCGGTTCCTTTTTTGGTTGTCTCTCCAAGTTAAGATCTTGATTATAATTAGTTATTTAAAATAAAGGGGAAGCCATGTGGATCCGACTATTCTCATTTTATTAATATTTCCCGCTCCTATCTGAACACTATTTAGTGCTACAAATCAGCTTCAGTAAACACTACACAAGGGGGAGAAAACATGAAAATTTCCTCCTGATGATCCTCTCAAAACAACATATTCCTGATGATCCATGGGGCTGTGTTTTTCAAAGGCACAGTCTTCCATCTCAGTGGCAGGAGGATGAGAGTGCAGTGTTGTTCCCCCCAAGAGCACAGTGGAGGAGATGAGGACAGATTGAGGGTATTGCTGGGGTTTGCAGCAGAGTTTGGGGCAAGTACGTTGCAATCTCACTGTCTATGCACAGGACACTTAGTATGAGAGTCCTCACCATTGTCGTGGAATGTGACGACAAGCAGACTGTTGTGCCTAATAATTCAAGAGTGGTTACACGTCTGACTTTTATCGGAGTGCTTCATTTTAACAGTAGATTGAATATAAGTAAAAGGTTTTGGTGACAGAGTCACTGTTGTACCACAGCTAGAGCTTATTGATTTGAGAAAAATATGTGCTTATACTTTTCTGAATATTGGGATTACAATGTAAATTGTGATTAATTTCTTTATATAGAACTCCATTTCTGTATATGTGTTATATTTATGTGCTAAACTAAACAAGATTTTACCAAGCATTATCACAAAATTAATTGAGAAGATCAAATAACAAAGTCCCAAATCCCAGGAATCAAGACCCAGAATCTGTACAGTTATTAGCATAAAACGATGATACAATGTAATTAAAAGTTTAATTGGGATATTTAAGCAACCCTGTCCACCAGCTGTCATTTACACTCAACAGCTGAAGAGGTACTTGCAAGGTACCTGTCTGAAATTGACATGATGTGATCGCCTAGATTGTTTTCCCTTTAGTCATTGTAGCTATTTTGGCCTTTAATTCATTGTAGTTATTTTGGCAGTTATCGCCAGCAAAGTTGTAGACAGTGAAATTAATGGTCACCACTTTAAACTTTAACTTGATACGGCTTAACACACTGTTTTATTATTATTGATTATTATTAATTATGTTATGTTAAGTTATGATGGACATGGAAGTAGAAATTCCATTGAAATCAGGAATTGGATATAGAAACAATTAAGTGTTTAAACATAAAAAAAACACCTTAAAATGGCTTAAAATTGCTTGGATTGTTGAGTATTGTACCCAGTACAATAACTTGAATAACTTGAATTTTCTAAATTGTGTTATTTCTTGATATGTATACCTCAGTTAGGCAGACCTTGGAGACATTACCGTCTTATTTTATACATTAAATATACCTTTTCTACACCCATGTTGTTTACATTGCTATATTGCCCAAGGGCACATAACAACCGAGTTTAAAATGTCATTTGAATAATTAACCTCTACTCAAAGCTTCTGCCTCTTTACCACAGTTATTTTCCTCTGCACAATTCCAGTTTTACACCACTGCTAAAAAAAGAAAAACATCCCTATAACCTACAGTGTTAAATGGGTTGTGAAGGGGGTTGTTTATTTTAAAACATCTGATTTCACCAACCCACTCTTCACCTCTCTGTATTTCTTTATTGATATTGTGTGTCTCTAAGTGTGGTTTTAAAATAGATTACGAACATTAACACCATTCAGTTATGGCCAAGTAATGAACTCATTATCAACTACCAAATGATGA